>NC_057751.1:679103-697548 GCF_004010195.1 Chiloscyllium plagiosum
GCAGGACTTATACACTTAATGGTAAGGTCCTAGGGAGTGTTGCTGAACAAAGAGACCTTGGAGTGCAGGTTCATAGCTCCTTGCAAGTGGAGTCACTGGTAGATAGGATAGTGAAGAAGGCATTTGGTATGCTTTCCTTTATTGGTCAGAGTATTGAGTACAGGAGTTGGGAGGTCATGTTGCAGCTGTACAGGACATTGGTTAGGCCACTGTTGGAATATTGTGTGCACTTCTGGTAGGTGGGACTAGATTGGGTTGGGATATCTGGTTGGCATGGACAGGTTGGACTGAAGGGTCTGTTTTCATGCTGTACATCTCTATGACTCTATAACTATCAAGAACACATTTTTTTCTGGTCATTACCACACAGCTATTGGTGGGAACTTGCTGTACACAAATTGGTAGCTGCATTATTTACATTACACCGTTAGTTTCAAAGGGCATTTCTTTGGCTGTGATATGCATTTTCTGATCTGAGCAGTTGTCATCATAATTCTCACCTCTCTCAGCTACAAATTCTCCCTCAAAGTAGCTGCTTTTTCGGGTTCTAGTCACAATTCTGTTTTCAGGGGCAATGTGGCTCAGATAGCTCAGTCATTCAGGAACAAACGAGGTGTGGATTCCTCCCATCAGTTGTTACCAGGTTGTATGAATGACACAAGTGGAAATTCAGCCAACAATTCATGAGGGACTGGTATCCTACAATCCAAAAACAGGCTGTGACAGTCCAGGTGAAGGACTGGAGATGTAAAGCCCTAAGACAGGTCAATTGGGAAATTTAACATCTTGCTCAAGCAGTTTTCACAAAAAATGTCATACATTATTGGCTGATGTAGAAATATATGAAAAATAAGATATGACAAAAGACTATTCCATCCTTCAAAGCAGATATGTCTATCAGCAAAGCCAATCCCTTCAGTTCCCTTACTGTCCCATCAAACCACATCCCTCTATTCCTCGAACTCTCTCATTGAACGCCATCCCCTCATTCCCAGAACTCCCTTTCTCTATTCCATGAATTCTCTCTTAGAAGTCTATCTCTTTCATATCCTGTTGGTTATTTCCCACAGTACAATCACTCCAATTCTTCATCCCAAACTACCAACAGTAACTGTGTCTTGGCAGATGTGCAATGATCCACTTGTCTAACAGCTGTCAAGTGTCTTCATCTTTAACTGCTTATAACATTTTTCTTTCCTTCCTGGTTGTAGGGCAATAGCTGTCAAGCAGTACTGTCCTGAAATAAGAGTGATTGCCCAGGTACTGCAATACCACAGCAAGGTAAGCCAGGTCATTGCTGGAGGGCTGAGAATTTGACTCTGGTGGTCTCACCCTGACACGTTGTGTGATGTCTTATAAAATCAGAATCATTTTTGGGAAAAGGGAACAATCAGGAATCCCCCACCATTTTGCCTCATTTTGCATGACCTCTAACTCACTGTTTAAGACATACCTCAGTAAGACCACTCTGGTACCTCAGATAGTAAAACATTAAGTCACCAACGTCAACTATCAGAACTGCTGTCTCATTGCAGAGACACACGACTGGTAGTGGTTTGACCTGAGGGTCATCACACTTCAGGAAAGGGGAGAAGTTGAGAACAAGAGTCCTTCGTGGTGCACTCAGCCGGTGCAGGAATTGCATCCACACTGTTAGCATCACTCCTCATCATAAACCAGCTATCCAGTGAACTGAGTTAACTGCTCAATAGTAGAAGATCGTTTCCCAAGGACTTGTGTTCACAAACGAGGTTTACATTCTTACTGGCATTCAGATAAGATAATTACAATGAGGCTCTGTCTGCCCTGTTGTGTGTTTGTAAATAATCCAATAGCATGACGTCAAACATGTATTTCTCGACAGCCCTCACTCCTGACCATACCAGTCCTTTAACCTTTTGTGATTTTGCCATTTCCTATTCAAAGTGGCAACACATCACAAGTACCTCAATAATTTTGGGATGTCCTACATTCATAAAAAGCTTTGTATCACAGCAAATTTTACATTGCTCAATCTCAGTAATCCACTTTCCACCATTTTCCTGAACCAACTAAACAAGTCCCTGGGGCTACCAGTGACCAGAAACTAAAATTGACTTGCCACTTAAACACAGTGGCTACAATAGCAGGTCAGAGTCTAGAAATCCTGGAGTGAGTAACTCACCTCCTGACTCCCCAAAGCATGTCCACAGAATAAATAACCCTTACAGAACTCAGTCTATCTAAACTAGACTTAATTATAGTCCCAATAAGCACAACCCCTTCAAAAACACAGTAAAAAATGGAACAAATGCTTACAGGTTGAAGTTCAAAGGGCAGAAGGAGAGAGAGAGTTTTTTGCAGCCTGTTCACACAGTCCACTGCTGAACGTCTAACTAGTTCTGTACTGAAGTGCTCAGCTAGAGAGCTGACCACTCCCCTTTCATTATGCAGGTCACTTCTAAAACATGACCACTTTGGCCTGAAGTCTCATCTGTTTACCTATAAACAAAAGGCCTCTCAAAATCCTTTTTCATTTCTGTACCAAACTAGTCACCTCGGTGCTGGGAGAGTTTTATGACACCTCTGAAAAAAAATCAAGGGCACAGTATCCTTGAGAAAAGGAACAGCTTTGAGAAATAAGAAATCAGCTTTGTGACCACTCAAGAAACTTGACGCCTTGTGGAATAAAGCAATCTACTCACTGGGATCATATCCACAAAGCTTCACTCCTCCACCATCACCACCTAGCGACAGCAGTGTGTACCATCTACAAGATGCATTGCAGTAAGTCACCAAGGTTCCTTTGACAGCATCTTCCAAACCTGGGTCCTCTATCATTGAGAAGGACAAGAGCAGCAGATACATGGAACACCACCCTCTGCAAGTTCCCCTTCAAGCTACTCACCATCCTGACTTAGAAATATATTGCCATTCTATGAGTGTCACTGGGTCAAGATCCTGAAACTGCCTCTCTAACAGAACTATGGGTATACCAGCACTGCACGGACTGCAGCAGTTCACCACTACCTATTCTAGGTCAATTAATGTTCGTCCAGCCAGTAACGGCCATGTAATAAATGTAATGCAAAACTGAGGTCTGCAGATGCTGGAGATCAGAGTCTAGATTAGAGTGGTGCTGGAAAAGCACAGAAGGTCAGGCAGCATCCGAGGAGCAGGAAAATCAACATTTCGGGCAAAAGCCCTTCATCAGGAATGATGTAATAAATGTTAGCCTAGCCAGCAATGGCCACATTTCCTGAACATAAGTAAAAACCTACACACAAACAAAGAACAAAAATAGGCCACTCAGCCCTTTAAGCCTGGTCTGCCATTCAATAAAATTATAGCTGATCTGATTTTAAACTCAACTCTGCATTCCTGCATATACCCGACAATCTTTCATCACCTTGGTCATCAAAAAGTTATCTACCTCGGTCTCAAAAATATTTCAGGATTCTGCATTCATAGGTATGAGAAATAAAATAATAAATGAACAAAATCCCACCTTCCCATCTTGACCTTCATTTCCCACTTTATTGACAAGATCCTTCAATTCCAACAACTATATTTTTAACCATATTCCTAGATGCCATCTCACCCACCTTGTATCAGTGCTGTATAAGTATGTTTTTGTACTTGTGTCATTGAGATTTATGATAATTACAGGCCTACTTGCAGAACATCCCCAGCTGGGACATGAAGAAGAGAGATAGTGTGATCTGCTTGTCGGAGTTGAAAATGGGATTTATTGCTCAAAACTGCATCGTCCCAGGCTTCTCCACGCTGTTGGCCAATCTCTTTGTCAAGAACACCCAAGTAGTGGTAAGAAAGAGTTGCCAATAGATGCAAATCTAATCTTCCCCTGAACAGCTCGTGAGACTTGTGGGTGAGGTGTTGAGCTGAATGAATAAAATTCTAGAGACAGTTGTCAGGATGCGCAACTATCACCTCAGCCTGTACAGAAGGACCATGGGAGGGCTTGAGGACAGAGAAAAACCACCGTAGGTGTTTGCTGATGCAACAAACACCAGCTCAAAGTGAGAACATCAGGTCAGGGCTGTATACCATGCACAACCAAGAATCGCAGTCAAGGGGAATCAGGGAAATAAAACTCCATTGGTTGGAGTTATACTGAGTACTTACAATAAAAAAAACTCAATTTCCTGGCATCCATCACATTCTGAGATAGTGAAATCCACAGATTCACAATCCATTGGGAGAAGGAATTTCTCCTCATCTTTGTTTTAAAAGTATAACTTCTCTATCTGGGGACATTTCTCATCGTTTCTCTTGTTTATGAAATCATGAGGGGCATGGAGAGAGTAAATAGACAAGCTCTTTTCCCTGGGGTGGGGGAGTCCAGAACTAGAGAGCTTAGGGTGAGAGGGGAAAGATATCAAAGAGACCTAAGCGGCAACTTTTTCATGAAGAGTGTGGTACGTATATGGAATGAGCTGCCAGAGGAAGTGGTGGAGGCTGGTACAATTGCAACACTTAAAAGGCATCTGGATGGATATATGAATAGGATGGGATTAGAGGGATATGGACCAAGTGCTGGTAAATGGGACTAGATTGAGTTGGGATATCTGGTTGGCATGGATGCGCTGGGCCGAAGGGTCTGTTTCTGTGCTGTATATCTCTATGACTTTCCTACATGAAGAGACATTCTTTCTATCTCTACGTTGTCAATCCCCTTTAGTGTCTTATACACCACAATTATATATCCTCTATTTCTTCAAAATTCCAGACCAAAGGCCTAAACTGCTCAATTTCTGTTCATAAATTAAACCCTCATCTTTGGAATCAATTTAGTGAACCTCCTCTGAACTGCCTTCAATACAACAACACCCCTCCTCAAGTAAGAATCAGAGCGTTCAGACAAGACATTCCTTAACCCTCTCTGCAGCCATCCCAATCCCTGACAGAGAGAAAAACAACTGAGAAGACCCCACAGCAAAGAGGGAAAACGTACCCATAAATCTTCTCTTCAAGTTCCCCAGCAATTTGCTCGGGGCAGCTTTGATATCAGAGCATTGAGTCCGTTTTACATTGTAAGACCATAAAGAGGAGCAGAATTAGACCATTCAGCCTATCAAATTTGTTCTGCCACTTGATTATGGCTGATATGTTTCTCAACCCCATTCTACTGCCTTCCCTCTGTAACCCTTGATCCCTTACCAATCAAGGACCTATCTATCTCTGTCTTAAATACACTAAGTAGTTTGGCCTCCACAGCACTTTGTTCCACAGATTCACCACTCTCTGGCTGAAGAAATGCTTCCTTATCTCAGTTGTAAAGCACTATCCTTTCACTCTGAGGCCCTCGGGTCCTTGTTTCTCCTACTGGTGGAGACATCATCTCCATTCTATTCTGGCTTCTCAGTATTCTGTCATTATCGTGGGCGGCACGGTGGCACAGCGCCAGGGACCCGGGTTCAATTCCTGCCCCAGGCGACTGACTGTGTGGAGTTTGCACATTCTCCCCGTGTCTGCGTGGGTTTCCTCCGGGCGCTCCAGTTTCCTCCCACAGTCCAAAGATGTGCAGGTCAGGTGAATTGGCCATGCTAAATTGCCTGTAGTGTTCAGTGAAGGGGTAAATGTAGGGGAATGGGTCTGGGTGGGTTGCGCTTCGGCGGGTCGGTGTGGACTTGGGCCGAAGGGCCTGTTTCCACACTGTAAGTAATCTAATCTAATCAATCAGATTTCCCCTCATCCTTCTGAACTCCATCCTGTATGGATCCAGAGTTCTCAATTACTCCTCATATGAAAACTCCTTGATCTCTCGGATTATTGCTGTCAGCCTCCTCTGGATCCCCTATAAAGCCATCGCATCCTTCCTTAGATACGAGGCCCAAAACTGATCATAATATTCCAAATGCATTCTGATCAGAGCCTTCTACAGCCTCAGCACGACATCTCAGTTAATGTATCAAAATAAATGCTAATCTGGTTTAGATTTGTCCTTTTTGTGTTCAGGACATACCTGGGCAATGTTCCGTATTGTCAGATAGATGTCAGTGCTGTAACTACACTTACTGGAAGAGCTTGGCGAAGGGAGTGTCAAATTCTAGAGCACAAGACTTCAGTACTATTGTTGGAATGTTTTCAGGGCCCATAGTGTTTCCAACCATTTCTTGATAATCACGCAGAGTGAATCAAATTGACTGAAGATTGGGATGTGTGAGACTTGGGACCACTGGCAGAGGCTGAGATGGATTCACTTTGTTCAGTTTGATAATGTAAAACATGAATAGTTGTGTTCCCAAAACTGATCCCAGTGGAACTCCACTAGTCACCAGCTGCCATCCTTTCGGTGGGTTAGCTTGAAAGACTTATGAACAGTTACCAGTGAGTGAGTCTTTGAAACCATGAGCTACTTAAACACGTCTTATTGGGAATAATCCTTTTCTACAAACATAAATTTGCAGTGGGAGTATCAGTTTGAGAATTCACTCTGAATTCACTCACAAATGTTGTATTTTCTGTCCTGAAACTTGCTTCTCTCTTTGATTTTCCTGTTGCTTATAAGTGCTTTTGCCATTTGCAGCATAAAACTGGAAACTGGCTCGAAATCTACAAAGAAGGACTCAGCCAGGAGATTTACACCGAGTTTCTGTCTGACAGCTTCGTCGGCATGCCCTTTAATTCTGTGTGCGAGTGAGTGACTTCCCAACATTGTTGCAGCCATAATTTTGGAGTGGAACGGAGGGGGAATGTCCCCCAAAGAACTTGCTGACACTTCCTCCTAACGTTCCACATTATACTTAGAGTGCTACCTTTCAATAACCCTCTCCCATTGTAACAATATGATCTAAACTGCTGAAAATGTGTTGCTGGAACAGTGCAGCAGGTCAGGCAGCATCCAGGGAACAGGAGAATTGACGTTTCGGGCATAAGCACTTCTTCAGGAAGGGTCCTGTGGCTTATGCCCAAAACGTCGATTCTCTTGTTCCCTGGATGCTGCCTGACCAGCTGCACTGTTCCAGCAACACATTTTCAGCTCTGATCTCCAGCATCTGCAGACCTCACTTTCTCCACAATATGATCTAAAGCCTGGTGAATTTCTAATGACACTGCTCAGGTTTCAAGGTCGCTCAGAAACTGAATTCAATCTCCAGTTAAGTTCATGTGTTCCCTCCTGAAGTTTATGCTTGCATTGTAGATTCCAGATTCCACACTATGAATGGGTACAGTGTATTTGAACATATCACACTGCAATGTAACTGTTCTGTCAATGCAACACCTCCACTGGCATAAAGGTGCAATCATAATGTCATTCATTAACGCTGGCATTTTGATTCAGGAATAGGGAAATGGATGCCATCTCAGGCAGTTGGGAAAGATTTTATGACAGTAATGCAAGGATGTCAGGGGAATCTTCTCTGATGAGATGGCCAAAAAAATCCCTCAATAAAAATAAGATAATCTGATCATTATGACATTAGTGGGAACTTGCTGTGTGCAAATTAGTTCTTTCATTTCCAACATTACAATAGTGACTAGTCTACATTTTCAAAGGACTTCACTGGTCACAAAGTGCTTCATGAAAGCACCAAGTTTCTTCTTGAATTGACTCTCACCCTCCTGTCTCCAAAGGGCTGTGAATCTAGAATGTGAGCCGGGCAGTGGTGTGCCTCAATGACTTCCTCATTGTTCTCCAGAAACTACACTGAGCAATTACAGCTTCCACCATGCTGAGATCAACGAAACAAATTAGAAACATCAGGAAGAGGGCAAGTCCACAGTTGAAACATTCACAGTTGTAAAACTAGGGATACTGCCTTGTGGCTGCAGGATCATTACCATCCAGGCTTATGCCCGAAACATCACCCCGAAATCGCTGTGATCACCCTTGTTCTTAGAATCATATAATGCAGGAGAGATCCTTTGGTCCACTGAGTCTATCCAATCAAAAATACACCGTGACCTACACTAGGCCCATTTTCCTGCACTAGGTCCATAGCCGTGAATGTTATGACACTTTAAGCACTCGTCTAAGTACTTTTTAAAGGTTATGATGTTTTCCACCTCAACTACTCTCCCAGGCGGTGTGTTCACCACTGGTTAAAATTGCTTTCCTCAAATCCCCTCAAGTTTCCTGCTTTTCACTTTAAAATGATAGCCCCTTGTTATTGACCCTTCAACTAAGGGGAACAGCTACTTTCTCTGAGCAAGTGACAAAGTTGATTGATGAGGGAAGGGCTGTAGATGTCATAAAAATAGTATTCAGTAAGGCATTTGATAAGGTTCCCCATGGTAGGCTGATGGAGAAAGTGATGTCGCATGGGGTCCAGGATGTACTAGCGAGATGATAAAGAACTGGCTGGGCAACAAGAGATGGAGAGTAGTCGTGGAAGGGAGTTACTCAAAGTGGAGAACTGTGACCACTGTGTTCAAACAGCGATCTGTGCTGGGACCACTGTTGTTTGTGATGTACGTAATTGATTTGGAGGAAGGTATCGATGGTCTAATGAGCACGTTTGCAGATGACACTAAGGTTGATAGTGAAGGGGCCTGTCAGAGAATGCAGCAGAATATAGATAGATAGGAGAGTTGGGTGGAGAAATGGCAGATGGAGCTCAATCAGGCAAATGCGAGGTGTGCATTTTGGAAGATTAAATTCAAGAGCGAACTATACAGAATGTGAAAAGCCCTGGGGAAAATTGATGTACAGAGAGATCTGGGTGTTCGGGTCCATTGTACCCTGAAGGTGGCAATAGAGTGGTCAAGAAGACATATGGCATGCTGTCCTTCAGTGGACAGGGTATTGAGTACAAGAGTTGGCAGGTCATGTTACAGTTGTATAGGTCTTTGGTTCAGCCACATTTGGAATACTGCATACAGTTCTGGTCGCCACATTACCAAAAGGATGTGGATGCTTTGGAGAGGGTGCAGAGACGGTTTACGAGAATGTTGCCTGGTATGGAAGGTGCTAGCTATGAAGAGAGGTTGAGTAGATTAGGATTATTTTCATTAGAAAGACGGAGGTCGAGGGGAGATCTGATTGAGGTCTACAAAATCATGAGAGGTATAGACAGGGGAAAGGTCTCGGGAAGATATGTGTAGAAAGTTCTTTACGCAGAGGGTGGTGGGTACCTGGAACGTGTTGTCAGCACAGGTGGTAGAGGTAGGCACGATAGCATCATTTAAGATGTATCTAGACAGATAGATGAATGGGAGAAAGAGAGCTTCTTCAAGGAAGGCATCCTTGCAAGAGGATTCGCAGTAGGTTACAATCTTCTAGGAGATTCTCCTGCTCTTTGGATGCTGCCTGACTTGCTGCGCTTTTCCAGATAGATGAATGGGCAGGGAGCAGAGGGACACAGATCCTTGGAAAATAGGTGACAGGTTTAGATAGAGAATCTGGATCGATGCAGGTTTGGAGGGCCGAAGAGCCTGTTCCTGTGCTGTAATGTTCTTTGTTCTATTCACCCTGTCCATGCCCCTCATAATCTTATACATCTCTATCAGGTCCCCTCTCAATCTTCTCTGCTCCAAAGAAAACAACTCATGCTTATCCAGCCTCTTCATAGCAGAAATGCTGCACTCCAGGTAAATCTCCTATTCACCCCTTCCAGTGCAATCGAATCCTTCCTATAGTAAGGTGACCGAACTCAAGTCCTGTACAGCTCCAACGTAATCTCCCTGGTCTCATAATTTACACCACAACTGATAAAGGCAAGTATGTTGTATGTTTTCCGAGAGACCCCATTAACCTGTCCTATCACCTCCAGGGATCTGAATACTATCAAATGCAAATCACAGAATGCCTACAGGGTGGAAACAGGTGAATCCAAGCCAGCCCTCCGAAAAGCATCTCACCACCTCATCCCTGCATTTACAGCCGACATATCCCGAAACACCACAAACAATTTCTACAGTCAATTCACCTAACCTGCACTTCTTTGGACTGTGGGAGGAAGCCAGAGCACCCGAAGGAAAGCCACACACACAAGGAGAACAGAAAAACCCCACACATTCACCCAAGGTTGGACTTGAATCCAGGCCCCTGGTAGTGTAAAAACAATGACTGCAGATGCTGGAAACCAGGTTCTGGATTAGTGGTGCTGGAAGAGCACAGCAGTTCAGGCAGCATCCAAGGAGCTTCGAAATCGACGTTTTGGGCAAAAGCCCTTCATCCTGGTAGTGTAAGGCAGCATTGCTAACACTGAATCAGCATGCCACATGGTGTCCTTTTGTCCCTCGGATCTTCTGAGCTTCCTTTGTTGTGCAAACCCAGGCTCAAAATGAAGGTGAATTTGTCATGACCTTAGTTTCCTGCCAATGTTCCTTTTCCAAGCTAAATGCAATACAACATACAGCCTTGTAGAGGTGACATTGGCTTAGTTATAGATTTCTGATCCTGCACTGCCACCAGCAGGTTTTGAGCAGAACGACAGCACTTCGAATACACAAGCCAATCTCAAAATGTTTATCGGAGATTTAAAATCAGACAAGCTCAAAAGATCAAAGTTGCCAGCATCTTGCCAGTGCTTTGGAGTTCAAGGAGGTCAAAGAAATAGGGAAGGGAGAGTCTATGAAGGAGGTTAGAAAGCAAATAGTAGAATTTTAAAATTGAAGCATTACTTATCCTGGAGCCAAAATTTATGAATGTCGGTGAATATGGAGTGATGGGTGAAGGGGTTTTGTACAAAGATTTGAATGAATTTGAGTTGCCAGAGTGGACAGTCAGCTGGAGGGCACTGGAATGGTTAGGCCTGCAGGGCAAAGATGTGGAGTTATGCAGCAAGTGAAGTGAGAGAGGGTGATGTTGGTTATGTCACAGAGGTGGAAAACATGTAATTGTAGTGGAAAAACGTGGCTGGGAGCTCATTGCAGTAAACTATGAAACCAAGTTTGTTGGTTTAGTGTCAGAATGTCTCCAAGGAAAAGGATGGTGATGCTAGCAATGAAACGGGGTTTGGAGAATTGTGGCAGTGCCACTATCAATGAGTTTACACAAACTAGACGTGGCCATTCAGCCCCGTCAGTTGTGATATTGGAACCAGAAGAAGCTTTTCAGCCTGACATGATGTATGGAAGCAGGAGGAGTACATTCACAGCATCCGCAGAGGAGGGGGGGGGGGGGAATGCAAGAGAATGAATGGGATTGGGTAGACTTCTTCTGTTTTATTCATTCATGGGATGTGGCAGTTTCTGGTTAGGCCAGCATTTATTGCCCATCCCTAGTTGCCCAGAGGGCACTTAACAGTCAACCAAATTGTTGTGTGCCTGGAGTTACATGTCAACCAGACCAGGTAAGGATGACAGTTTCCTTCCCCAAAGGACATGAGTGAACCAGATGGGATTCTCCCAACAATCAGCAATGGATACATGGTCAGCATTAGACTCTTTATTCAAGATTTTGACTGAATTCAAATTCCACCACCTGCCGTGGCATACATTTTCAAACATTCTCTTCTCTAATTTACATTCACCATAATCTCCCAAAGAATTAGATTGATTCAGATTACAGATAGATTTGGGAAAATAATTGAAAGGTAGACAGAGTATGACGAAGAGGAAGGAGGACATGTTGTTTAAAGAGGCAGTACAGGACCAATGGGTCAATGGCCTCATTCTGTAATTGACCACTCCATGGTAACAGCAAAGAAGCTTAAAATGACTAAAATATGTGATTGATTGTGGTATGCTGAAATAAGGATATAAACTGGAAATCCATGTAGAAAATGATTTTTTTAAGGCTATTTTATTGACTGCAGTGATTCACTATTCAATGTTTAACCACTTCTGTCTCTGCACTTGCCTCTGCCTAGGGTGTGCTATGTTCGGCTAAAGCTTCTATTGATAGCCATTCAATATAGGACCAGCTCAGACAACATCAGGTACAGATTGTTCCTAATTATCATAGAGTTTATTCTTGAAAATCATGTGCTAAACAAAATTGCTTTATTTGAAACTCATATTACATTCAAACTCATGTAAATCTTTGGGTTACATTCTTAGAACATCAAACAGGGACAGAATACAAGCAAATAAAACACCAAAAGAGACATGAAAAGTTGCAAACAGAATATCTTGTAAAAGTTTCGCTCTGTACATTTCTTTTTCATCATTCTTAGGGTGTGGACGTTGTCAATATATATTCCCCATCTCTAAAAGGTGATGGTGAGCTGGACCTTAAACCTTCCTTAATTGTTGTTGTCCATGTGGTATCAGAACACCCACAATGCTGCTCAGAAGAGAGTTCCAGGATTTTCATCCACTGACAGTGGCAGGAACTGTCATATAGTTTAAGTTTCAACCATCTTCAGCTGCTTCATCATTAATCTTGCCTCCACTAAAAGGTCAGAATTTGGGATGTTTGCTGATGATTGCACAATGTCCAGCACCATTCATGACTCCTCCGTTATGTCCAAATGTAGCAACCTGGACAATATCCAGGTATGTGCGAGCACACGACAAGTAACATTGATGTGTCAGGCAATGGCCACCTTCAACAAATGAGAATCTAACTAATGCCATTTGATATTCAATAGCCATTGCCATCACTGACTTCTCCACTATCAAAATCCTGGGAGTTAGCATTGACAGAAACTGAACTGAACTAACAGCTCCAACAATACTTAAGAAGCTTGACACCATCCAGGATAAAGCAGCTGCTTGTTTGGCACATTACCAACGAACTTCAACACTCACGCGTCCATTATCACTGACACACACAATTGCATGAAGGTGCACCATTTACACAATGCATTGTAATAACTCAACAAAGATGATAAAATGTCGGAGCCATTTAGCACATGATGTCTGCAATTTAAATTCTGCCCACCTGTGATGGTGAGCTCTGAACCCATGTCACCAATGCATTTGCCTGGGCATTTGGATCACTACTCTGGTGGCATACGCTCCTTTGACCTCACCTTCCAAACACAAGTCTGCCATCTGAAAGGGCAAGTTCAGCAGATACATGGGAAGACCATGTTTGACAAATTCCCTTCCAAGTCACACACCTGATCTGGAAATCCATTGCCATTCCTTCACTGTCACCTGATTAAAATCCTGGAACTACCTGACAGCATTGTGGATATGCCAAACCCCCCAAGAGCAATAAATGTTGGCCTTGCCAGCATCGCCCATATCCCATGGATGAACAAAACAAAAATCAGGGATGTTGCAAATATCTCATTCATGTTTTATATATTTTAGAAAGTAACTGAATATAAATTTTACTTTGAAGCTCAAAGTGTGAAATGAAAAATGAAGTGGCATTTGATTGACAAACTGAGCGACCCTGAACAGGTGCAATTCGAACAAGCCTGGGTTTATTACCCTTAAGAGGCAGACCATGATAGTTGTGCAAGGTTAAAGCTGATGTGAAAAATAGCTAGAACAATGAATGAATGCAGCTCTAACCTTATAATGAAGTCAGGGAGTCTGGCGAGAAGGAATACATCTGTTGAAAATATACATTATTCATATGGGTTACAAAATCAAAGCGTTATGTTGAAGGCAAAATTACTTTGTTTCAGGAAATTCAAAAGCGTGCCATGTTGTGACAGAAATCGTGATTTAGAGTGAAGCTTTACTTAGACGGTCCTGTTGTTTTATGTGTGTGTTTACAGACAGAAACAACAACAATTCAGTTCAAGAGTAAACCGAAACAGTTGCAGATTTGGTAGGCTCACAGATTGACGAGAGCGAAAGAAAATAAACGCTTGTCAATTGGGCGAATATTTCAAGCAGGAAACATATTAATATAATGGATCCCTATGTGGAATGTAAATGTGGCTATTTTTCTGTTTGGATTTCGAGAAGGAAAAGCAACTGGAAGGTTTACTCTAGGTTGGAGTTTGTGGAAAAACAATTGACATTAGTCCTCATACAGCTTTGTCATAAAATGCAGTCGGCTTGAACTGTTAACTTAGAAACAACTTTACAGAAAGTATGGGAATAGACTGGTAAAAAGCAAAAAGCCAGGACAAGAATTAAGTGAACTGAGATTGATAAAGAAAAATTGAAGGATCACTTACACAGAACTTAATGGAAGGATCCAACATAATTTGTACTAAGAAGAAAAGCTGGAGTACTGGGGAGAATTAAAGTGAATTGAGAAGGGCTGTGGCACTTCTTTGATTAAGCCCAGGAGAAGTGAATTAACCTTCATGATTTCAGAAGATAGGGAAAGTCTTTGGGGAAGTTAAGGGTAGAATTTGAATTTAGTCCATAAATCTTTCAAACTTATAACCTTAAGTTCCTAATGTTTACTTTATTTAATTATTTTTGATACTGTTAAAATACATTTTATGTTTAATATTCCTGTTCGCACTATGGAAGACCAGTACAGAAAATCACACTGTCGAAGATCACCAATAGAAAATCACTATACCCATTCAGCAGAAAGTTCCTGTTATCCAACTTTTCACAATTCATCAATTATGTTGCTAGGTGCTAAAGTTTCTTGTTGAAGTGTTTCACACCCTTACAGGATGATGTTTGACTTGGAGGGGAATTTGCAAATAGTGATGTTCCCTTGTGCATGCTATTGTTGTCCATCGAGATGGTACATTTTGAGGAACTCGATTGTGCTGTGTAGGGAGCCTTGTTGAACTGCACTAATGCATCTTGTAGAGGGTACACAATCCTGCCAATGTGCATTCACTGAAGGAAATGAGTGTTGAAGTGGTAAATGGGGTGCTACTGAAGAAGGGCTCATGCCCAAAACGTCGATTCTCCTGCTCCTTGGATGCTGCCTGACCTGCTGCGCTTTTCCAGCAACACATTTTCAGCTCTGATCTCCAGCATCTGCAGTCCTCACTTGCTACTCAAGTAGACTGTATTGTCCTGGATGGTGGCAGGCTTGTTGAGTATTGTTGGAGCTGCACACATCCAGCCAATTTCATTGCATTTCTAACTCAGAGGCTGCACTCCAACCAGAATGGGAGACAGGAGAAGCAGGGTTATATCCCTCAGTATTTGAATCAAGAATACTCTTAATCAAATTGATCCATTGCATTCAAGGTACCACAGGTTGTTCTGCTATAATGTGACAGTTGTGTTCCATTGCAACCTCGCACTGTGGAAAACCGCTGTAGAAAATCATGCTGCAGAAGGTCACTAATAGAAATTCATTACCTTATCCAAACAACATCCACAATTCATCAATCCCATTATAGCCAATTTACGCTGATGAAACACGTGTTAAAGCAGATCAACCTGTATATAAATGCAAGTTGTTGTTGTCAGTTGGTGTGTATGCATATGGAAGCGTGTACATTAATGTTTAAGTTGTATATGAAAATTTGTAAGCCCACGCTGACATCATTCATGTACTCATGTTCTGCTTTCTCTCCTTCTCCAGTATACTGATCAACCCAGATCCTAGCATTCTGATTCAGGAACATACTCTCGGGTTCTTCATTGCCAAGAAACGTACCCTTGTACAAAGGTAATTTCCACAAATAAACAAGTCACTCGGTGGTCATAATTAACTATGTGGCGCAACTAAAATGTCACATTCATAAATGCGGAATGTAACAAGAAATATTGTTGGTACTTTCAGGAAATGCATGTAAAGTTGCAAGCCTTTTAATGATACAAAAACTGTTGTAAACTTAGTTCTATAGATTAGATTTCAATGCAGTAGCTAGTACATATATAAGGTATAGGAGCAGAATTAGGCCAAATTGCCCACTGAATTGTCTCCACCATTCGATCATAGCTGATATGTTTCTCAATCCCATTCTCCAGCTTCTCCTCGTAAATCTCGATCTCCTTCTAGTCAAAAACGTATCTATCTCTATCTTAAATACACTCAATGACTTGGTCTCCACAGCCTTCAATGGCAATCAGTTCCACAGATTCAACACCCTTTGGCTGAAGAAGTTCTTCCTTATCTCAGTTATAGAGTGTCAGTCTGAGGCTGTCCTCGTCTCTCCTGCTGGTGGAAACATCTTCTCCATGTCCATTCTGTTCAGGCCTCTCAGTATTCTGTAAGCTTCAATCAGATTCCCCCTCATCCTTCTAAACTCCATCCAGTACAGACCCAGAGTCATAACCACGCCTCTTAGGACAAGCACTTCATCTCCAGGATCACTTTTGTAAACATCCTCTGGTTCCTCTCCAAAACCAGCACATCCTTGCTGAGATAAGGGGCCCAAAAGTGCTCACGTTATTCCGTATGCAATCTGACAAGAATCTTATACAGCCTTAGCAGTACATTCCTACTCTTGTACTCGAACCCTCTCCAAATGAAAACTAACGGCAGCATCAGTGGTTAGCATGGCTGCCTCATAATGCCAGGGACCTGGGTTCCATTTCACCCTCAGGTGACTGTCTGTGTAGTGTTTGCATCTTCTCCCTGTGTTTGCATAGGTTTCCCTTGGGTGCTGCACTTTGCTCCCACCTCCAAAGGTGTGCAGATTAGGTGAATTAGTCTTGCGAAATTGCCCTCTCGTGTCCGGGGATATGCAGGCGAGGTTGATTAGCTATGGGAAATTACAAAACAGGTAAGGACGTCTGTCTGGGTGGGATGCTCTTCAGAGGGTTGGTTTGGATTGATGGGTCGAATGGCTTGCTTCCACACTATCAGGATTCGATGACTACATTTGCCTTCCTAACTGCCAACTGAACCTGCATGTTGAGAGAATCCTGAACTCTCAAATCCCTTTCAGGTTCAGATTTAGAAAGCCTTTCCACATTTCAAAAAAAGTCTACTCCTTGATTCTTCTGAACAAAGAGCATAACCTCACATTTTCCCGCACTGTATTCCATTGGCCACTTCTTTGCCCACTCTCCTAGTCTGTCCAACTCCTTCTGCAAGCACCCCACTTCCAAAACACTACCTGTTCCGCCATCTATCTTTGGGCCATCTGCAAATCTGGTGACAATAACCTCAGTTCCTTTGTCCTGGTCATTAATTTGTAGTTGGGATCCCATCACTGATCCCTGCAGAACTTCACTAGTCACCAGCTGCCATCCTGAAAAAGATCCGAGTATCCCCACTCTCTGCCTCCATCTTAATTAGCAGCCTCCTGTGTGGCACCTTCTTCTGCCAAATAGATCACATTCACTGGCCCTCCTTTGGCTAACTTGCTCGTTACCTCCTCAAAGAATTCTTTGAAGAGTAAGGGGTTCAATGGTAATGAGGAGAAGGATGGAGAATGGGCTTGAGAAACATCAATCAGCCATGCTAGAACAGTGAAACTGACTCAACAGAATAACCTAATTCTGCTATGAAATCTTGTGGTCTTATGGTCTAAGAGATTTATCATGTGTGATCACCCTTAATGAATCCGTGCTGACTCAGCAGAATTTTACCACGCACTTCCTTAATCATGGACAGTAAAATCTTCCCAATGATCGAGATCACACTTATTGGCCTGTAGTTTCCTGTCTTCTGCCTTCCTTGGGTGCGATATTAGCCATTTTCCTGTCCTCTGGGACTCTCCCAAACTCCAAGGAATCCTGAAGGATCACATCAATGCCTCCATAGTTTTAACTATCGCCTTCACACCATCTGGTGTGGATGATTTATCCTTCAGGGAGGAGAAAGTGAGGTCTGCAGATGCTGGAGATCAGAGCTGAAAATGTGTTGCTGGAAAAGCGCAGCAGGTCAGGCAGCATCCAGGGAACAGGAGAATCGACGTTTTGGGCATAAGTCCTGAAGAAGGGCTTATCCCCGAAACGTCGATTCTCCTGTGCCCTGGATGCTGCCTGACATGATTTATCCTTCACCAGTTTATGCAGGTGTTGCCTCACAGTTTGGAGTATGAGGTTGTCCAACTATCAAATTGTAAGTGAAGGATTATAATATCTTTTCTCCTAAATATAATTAGGAAATGTCAATCGCATTCCTTCTAACATGCTTTCATGAAGCTCAAGTAATTCCTATATGAATAGGAAATTGACAGGGTTGCTTCTACAGGAAAAAAAATGCAATTGATATGGAATACATTTTATTCCAGCTTCATTAGTCAAAGTTTGTTATTTTTGAAATTGGCATCAAGTAGTATTTAATAAATCAAAGCAATTACTCCAAATAGTTCCAGTGATGTAGTGGAAAGGATAGCAGAGCTGATTCTCGATTGGAGTGAGAGAGACAGGGTAGTTGTCATGGGGGACTTCAACTTTCCAAATATTGACTGGGGACACTATAGTACGAGTACTATAGATGGGTCAGTTTTTGTCCAGTGTGTGCAGGAGGGCTTTCTGACACAGTACGTAGACAGCCCAACAAGGGGCGAAGCAACATTAGATTTCGTACTGGGTAATGAGCCCAGTCAGGTGTTAGACTTGGAAGTAGGTGAGCACTTTGGTGATAGCGATCACAATTCTGTTATGTTTACTTTAGTGATAGAAAGGGATAGGTGTATACCACTGGGCAAGAGTTACAGCTGGGGGAAAGGCAATTACGATGCGATTAGGCAAGATTTAGGAAGCATAGGATGGGGAAGGAAACTGCAGGGATGGGCACATTAGAAATATGGAGCTTATTCAAGAA
>NC_057751.1:699835-736262 GCF_004010195.1 Chiloscyllium plagiosum
ATGACAGGGCGGCGCAACATCGAGGGCCGAAGGGCCTGTACTGCGCTGTAATGTTCTATGTTCTATAAGATTTGTTTTGAAATGTTTAACCATCATCATACCAATTTGAACCATCTTTCCAACCAAAGGCAGAAATTGGGCTGAATATGGATAATTAACATTTGAACCAAAATTATGCATATGTACTTATAAAAATAAGGTGATTAAGCTTCTTTCAGAAGCTCATGAAGATTGGGAGACATTTACAAAATTATCAGGGGCATGGATAGGGTAAATAGACAAAGTCTTTTCCCTGGGGTGGGGGAGTCCAGAACTAGAGGGCATAGGTTTAGGGTGAGAGGGGAAAGATATAAAAGAGACCTAAGGGGCAACTTTTTCACGCAGAGGGTGGTACGTGTATGGAATGAGCTGCCAGAGGAAGTGGTGGAGGTTGATACAATTGCAACATTTAAAAGGCATCTGGATGGGTATATGAATAGAAAAGATGTGGGCCGGATGCTGGCTGGTGGGACTAGATTGGGTTGGGACGTCTGATCAGCATGGATGGGTTGGACTGAAGGGTCTGTTTCCGTGCTGTACATCTCTATGACTCTATGAGATGTTTCAGCTTTTCCAGCACCCTTTAGTGATGGTCATTACGTTCACCTCTGCCTTCTGACATTCTTGAAGTTCTGGCATACTGCTGATGTTTTCCACTGAGTGATATAAAATACCTTTTCAGTTCCATCACCATTTCTTTGATCGCCATTACTCCTTCTCCAGCCTCATTTTTATGCAAGCCCATATCCACTCTTGCCTCTCTTAACTGTTATGTATCTGAAAAACCTCTTGCAATCTTCTTTTATATAACAAGCTAGCTTGCCCTGACATTTCATCTTCTGCTGGTTTTTAAAAGCTTCCCAATCCTCTGGCTTCCCACTAATCTTCACCATATTTTCATACTTCCTGTACTTATCCCAATATCAAAACAGTATTACAGTGTATTCCAATCAGAAAACTGTCAGATTCTCAGTACCATCTCTTCCTCAGCGCTGACCTTCCAACAGGACAGCTGTCCCTCAGTACCAATTCCCACAAATATACAGTCAGTGCGCCCTCGTCACTGACTTTCTGACCTTGTCGTGCTCCATCAGTGTTGAACCTTTGAGAACAGTGTTCCCTCAATGCTAATCCTTGACAGTGGAGCAATCCCCCAAAAATCAGCCTCCAGCAATGCTGCTCTCTCTCAATACATCCTAGCAAATGAATTTGGAGTAGAAAAAGATCATTCGGCCCTTAAGCTTGCTCTGCCATTCAATAAGATCATGGCCAATCTGTTTGCGTTTTGAATTTTACATCTTCATCAATGTCCTATAACCCATGATTCCCTTATCTCAATCTTTTACAATTTATATCAATGAGGACTTATATCCTTCCTATAGCAGGGTGGCAAGAACTACACTAAGTACAGAAGAAGCCTCACCCATGTCCTGTATAACCTCAACATGGCATCCCAACTCCTATACTCAAAGGTCTGAGCAATGAAGGCAAGCATACCAAGTGCCTTCTTATCCACCGTGAATGCCAGTGATGCCAGTGATGCAGATTTCAAATAATTATAAGCCTGACGCCTTGGTCTCTCTGTTCTACAACACTATCCATGGCTCTATCTATTAAATTGGAGAGGCTTCAGAAAGATGTATGAGATGTTGCTGAGAATGGAGAGTTTGAGTTAAAAAAATAGGCTTGGAATTTTTCCACTGGAGTGGAGGAGTTTGAGGGTGACCTTACAGAGGTTCATAAAATTATGAGGGGCATTATGGTGAATAGCAAAGGTCATTTCCCTCAGGTGGGTGTGTTCAAAACTAAGAGGTGTATTTTTATGGTAAGGGGATTCTCAGTCTAGACATTATCTGCGAAAGTGCCCAAAGTGTAACTCAAACCTGCAATATTTTAACCCAGAGCTATGAATGCTATCAGTGATCCAGAGTATGGTTCATGCAAATTTCAAAATGCTTTCTGGGAGAAGCTCAATGGACCACTCTCTTTACTTGTCCACTTCCTCTGGTCACAGTCATTTTGGATTGTTAAATGGAGTTTGAAGTATTCATCCATAGCTTAATGCATTGATTATTCACACCCACAGAGCAAATATATACTGCATTGAATGTCATCAAGATATTGTTGACCCCAGGCGAATTAAGAAGTGTGGATGCAAAAGAAGTGAGTATTTCTAACTGCATCATTACAATGCCTCAGAGTGCTTCACAGCTAATTGAATACTGATTAACTGCAGTCACGTATGAGGAGAGATTGACTCGTTAGGGTTGTTTACGCTAGAGTTTGGATGAATGAGGAGGGATTTCACAGAGACCTGTAAAATTCGAAGGACTCGATAGGGTAGATGCAGGCAGGATGTTCCCGATGGTGGGTGTGTCCATCAGGGGTCACAGTCTGGGGATTCATGGTAGACCATTTAGGACGGAGATGGGAGACATTTCTTCACCCAAACAGTGGTGAGCCTGTGGAATTCATTATCATAGGAAGTAGTTGATGTCAAAACATTGAATGTATTCAACAGGTGGCCAGATGTAACACTTGGAGTGAATGGGATCAAAAGGTATGGCGAGATGGCAGGATTATATCATTGGGTTGGACAATCAACCATGATCATGATGAATGGTGAACCAAGCTCTCAGGGCTGAATGGCCTCCTCCTATCTTCTGTGTCTCTATGAACATATATGAAACAGTACAGCCAATGTAAGTCTGGAGAGATTCTAGGACGAGCAACAACTAGGCAATCTGTCAAGCAACGTTCCAGTCTGGCATCTGACTTGTCTGGTCATAACATCTGCTAGGCGTTACCAACACTGGGTCATTGAAAGTGTGACTCCAGCGGTATTACACTGGAAGTGTCAGCATAGATAATGTGCTCACGTTTCTGGAATGGGATTTGAATCTAGTGGGCGGCACGGTGGCACAGTGGTTAGCACTGCTGCCTCACAGCGTCAGAGACCCGGGTTCAGTTCCCGCCTCAGGCGACTGACTGTGTGGAGTTTGCACGTTCTCCCCGTGTCTGCGTGGGTTTCCTCCGGGTGCTCCGGAGGAATGGGTGGGTGGGTTGCGCTTCGGCGGGGCGGTGTGGACTTGTTGGGCCGAAGGGCCTGTTTCCACACTGTAAGTAATCTATTCTAATCTAATCTAATCTTCTGTTTTAGCATTGAGAATTCTAAGTATTGAGTGTGTGTGAGGATGAATGGGTGTTTAGGAGTGTAGGTTTGTCTGGGTATGTGGGTTAGTGTCACAGACGATATGAAAGTAATTAGAGTCATAGAGTCAAACATACAGAAACAGATTCTTTGCAGGGCAGCACAGTAGCTCAGTGGTTAGCACTCCTACCTCACAGTGCCAGGGACCTGGGTTTGATTCCAGTTTTGTCTGTCTGGGTTTCCTCTCGGTGCTCCGGTTTCCTTCCACAGTCCAAAGATGTGCAGGTTAGGTGCATTGGCCATGGTGAAAACCCCAGGTGGAGTTACAGGGATAGGCTGGGAGGCTGGGTCTGGTGGGATGCTCTTCGGAGAGTTGGCGCAGACTCAATAGGCTGAATGACCTCTTTCCACACTATGATTCTATGCTATGCAGTGTTCATTGACCGCTGCTATCAAATCATTCTTTCTCATTTATTAGTAACCAGTTTGAGACATACATTCTTTTCCTCGCTCTATGAAACCCACTCCTCCCCTCCCAACCCAAAATTCAGGGTGTGATGCATTCACAGTAGAATGTTTGTCTTGCAATGCAGTTGAGAGGGATTGCATGTCATAACTTCTTGTTTTAGAAAGGCTTATTACTAGCTACTCTGGGGAAGCTCATATAGATCATCTTGGTGAGCTACATGAGAGAGATTTGTGGGCACATCATTTCTGGTCCCTTCATTCGGTTGCCAAGTTGCTTTGGAAATGGGCAAATCACTCATTGCTGTGGTGAACTGAGGTTGATTGACATGTGCTTAATATGTGGTCCCCCCAGCTTCCAAACACATGAAAGTGGATCAGGAAGCTTTTCTTTCTTACCAGGTTTAAGGCCTGGCTGGCCATCATCTACAATACTATGTTTCTGATGCCCATCATTGTTATGGCTTCATGAATGAATTCACATTAAACACAAGCTTACTTCCTTTTGAAGAAAATGGCTAACAATTATTGAGCCCGTATAAACTGAGAAACCATTGCCATAAGAGTGTCAGCTTTCTTAGTCACTGAAGTTTGTGTAGTGAAGAAATAGAAAAGTTTTTGGAAGGGCTGACTTAATGAGAAACTTAGATAGCATGGTGTTGCTACACATCTGCTGCCTTTGTACTTCAGGTTTGCAGAAGGTCAAGATTTTGCATTGACATGTTTGTGCAGTTCATTCAGCAAGTAGGACACTCTGTAGTGGAACAACTCTTAGATAACTGGACAGTAAAATATGCTGGAGTCAGGTCGTTGGAAATAAAAGAACTTGATTCTTTTACATCCTGTTCCTGAGTGACTGTGAGTTCAGCTTTGTGCATCCTGGGCGTGAGCTCCACATGTTCTGAAATCCTAGTTCTGTTGAGGAGTATTGAGGGAGCTTTCTCAATCCCATGCTGAATCTGCCTTGCCAGTGTTTGATGGGAACAATTCGAGAGAATTTCATTAAGTTCAGTTTAAGAAGAGTAGAAGGAGCTTTATTCTGTATCAAAGCCCATGTTGCTCCTGTCCTGGGAGTGTTCGACAGGGGACAGCTGTGTAGAGAAAGCTTTACTTTGTATCCTACCCAGTATTGTCCCTGTCCTGACTGTACTTCGTGGGGACAGTGTGGAGAGATTTTATTATCAGTTTAAAATAATAGAAGGAGCTTTGTTCTGTATGTTACCCCATGCTGTCCCTGTCCTGGGAGTGTCTGAGAGGGACAGTATTGTGGAAGCTTTACTTTCAGTTTATTTTCAATGTAAAGGAGTAGAATAGGTTTTACTATGTACCTGACTGCTGAGGTTCTGGCCTTGGGAACATTCGACCAGCTAGTGTTGTGGGAACTTCGAACTCTGAACATAAACCATGTTGTAACTTCCCAAAGAGTTTTCTTCGAATTCAGTCATGGGATGTGGTTCACTGGCTGGGCCAGCATTTGTAGCACATCACTATTTGCCATTAAGAATGCGATGGTGAATTGCATTAACTGGCACAAAATAAAACAGGAAAGGTATTTCGAGAAGGGATAAATGAGGGATAAATTAGGTCCAAGGAAAGGCCATTCAAACTGGCCAGAAAACTGAGGGTTCGAAGCAGTTGGGATTTCAGCAAATGTGGAAAAAAGGGTTGATTAATAAACCAAAAAGAGAGCTACTCAAAATGGAGAGCTGTGACCAGTGGGTGTTCCACAGGGATCCGTGCTGGGACCACTGTTGTTTGTGATATATGTATATAAATGATTTGGAGGAAGGTATCGGTTGCCTGATTAGATGACACGAAGATTGGTGGAGTAGCAGATAGTGAAGGGGACTGTCAGAGAATACAGCAGAATATAGATAGGTTGGAGAGTTAGCCAGAGAAATTGCAGATGGAGTTCAATCCAGGCAAATGCGAAGTGATGCATTTTGGAAGACCCAATTCAAGAGCAAACTATACAGTAAATGGAAAAGTCCTGGGGAAAGTTGACATACAGAGAGATATGGGCGTTCAGGTCCATTGTTCCCTGAAAGTGGCAACGCAGGTCAGTAAAGTGGTCAAGAAGGCATACAGCATGCTTTCCTCCATTGGACGGGGTACTGAATACAAGAGTTGGCAGGTCATGTTACAGTTGTATAGGACTTTGGTTTGGCCGCATTTGGAACACTACTTACAGTTTGGTCGCCACATTACCAAAATCATGTGGATGCTTTGGAGAGGGTGCAGAGGAGGTTCACCAGGATGTCGCCTGGTATGGAGGGTGCTAACTATGAAGAGAGATTGAGTAGATTAGCACTATTTTCATTAGAAAGACGGAGGTTGCGGGGAGACCTGATTGAGGTCTACAAAATCATGAGAGGCACGGACAGGGTGGAGAGCAAGAAGCTTTTTCCCCAGAGTGGAGGACTCAATTACTAGGGGTGACGTGTTCAAGGTGAGAGGGAAAATGTTTAGGAGAGATATGTGTGGTAAGTTCTTTACGCAAAGGGTGGTGGGGGCCTAGAACGCGTTGCCAGTGGAAGTGGTAGGTGCAGGAACGATATCATCATTTAAGATGTATCTGGACAGATACATGAATGGGCAGGGAGCAGAGGGATACAGATCCTTAGAAAATAGGCGCAGGTTCAGATAGAGGATATGGATTGGTGCAGGCTTGAAGGACCTGTTCCTATGCTGTAACTTTCTTTGTTTTTAGTTCTAAAGCTTCGGTCTTCTGTTGGCTTCATGATTCTCTTCAGTCTTTCTTTTCCTTTCTAGCATACGACAATGAAAAGCTTCATTATTCTGTGATCCGAAGCCAGTCGTTGGGAGTGCTGCCAAGGCAGGGTGCATCCCTTGAAAAGTAAGCCAGATACCCAGCCTCACAATCTGATACCGCTGTTGTCCACCCCACAACTCAGGGCATATGTCCCTCTAACTCGGTCTGAATTTACCTTTTCGTGCTTTGATCTCCAGCTTATAGACACAGGCAGTGATAATAATGTTCAGATACACTGAGATTTATTTTCTGTGGCACCAAGTTATATTTCTGCCAGGACCCATGACAAAACAAAAAAAAACTGTCTATGAGGCACTCAAATATCTGTCTGTCCATTTGATCATTGGCACATTGACTTTCCTTAGTTTACCAGTGGAGGACTCATGCCAAGATCTGAAGACATGTGAGGAGGGCTTAAAAATCAAAGCACAGAGAAGTGAACTAATCTTCAGCCATTCATCTGAATTCGGATATCCTGGGACAGATTTTCCAAGAAGTGGCAATCTCAGCAATTTGCTAGTTGGGTGCCTGGGAAGTTGGATGCCAGATGGGTAGGAGGAGGTTGACATGTAAGTAAACAGAGTGCCAGGTGGGGCAGGGTGCCATGAGGAGAAGGGTGGTGAGGATGTCAAGTAGCTAGGGGTAAGGTGCAGGGTGCAAGGGACCAGGTAAATGGTGCAGTATTTCGAGGAGGTCAGATTTTGAAAAATCAGGTCTGGAAGTGTGGGCTTTGAGTCCAAGGTAGATAACAGGTCTTCAGATTCCAACGGATGAAGTGGGGAAGGGATGCTTCGGGTCCGAAGCAGTGTAAGGGTGTTAGGTCCAGAACAGGAGAGGGGTGTGTCTGCTACCGGACGTGTCAGGTCTGGGACTGGAGAATGTAATGGGTCTGGGGGAGGTGTAGTTGTTGCTGTGTGAGTTAAGAATGGGGTCACTTGTACAGTTACTTAGGAGTTAGACTGTGTTTTTAAACTGACTAACATTTCCTGAGTAACTATTGACTTAACTTCTTTGGAAGGCACTGAATTGTTTCATTTAAAGAGAGACTTTTGGAGAGGCCCAGGCAGAAGGGAATGATCCATCAGAATTTTCAGTTGTCCAGACTACTCCTTCAGAGTCTTCGGTAAATGGGATTCAACAGGTTACCAATGCGTGTCTCCCATCAATGCTGAAAATAATACCTGTTTTATGATTGGGAAATCTGACCAACTCCTGTGCCTACTTTTGAATTTGTTTTAATTCAAGTAATGAGACAAACGTAAAACTTGAAACAACTTACGGAGGAAAGTTTGTCAGATTTGACGGGTGACACTTGGTGAGACTGAAGAGAAGCAGCTCTACCCAAGGGAGGTGAATATATTTAGAGTGTGACGTTTACACAGGAGAGCTTCCATGATAACTTGCTCATAGAAATATGGATTACAAATAGATGAAAGGTGTTTTGTTTTAATATTTTGTGAAACTGAAGATTCAGAATACATTTCCATTATTCTGACTACAAATAAATAATTATGAATTTAATCATTCATTACGTCAGTACTGACCCTCTGACAGTGTAGCACTCCCTCAGTACTGACCCTCTGACAGTGCAGCACTCCCTCAGCACTGACCCTCTGACAGTGCAGCACTCCCTCACTACTCATCCTTCGACAGGATAGAGCTCCCTCAGTATTGACCCTCTGACAGTGTGGCGTTCCTGAGGATTGACCCTCTGACACTGTAGCACTCTCTCAGTAACTACCACTCGCACAGTGTAACATTCCCTCAGTAACAACTCTAACACTACAGTGCTCCCTTAGTAGTGCACTGAGACTTTTTGCCCGAAATGTGTGATGTAGCCTGAGAAGTTGAAGTTGAACTTATAATTTCATGAGTTACAGTTGAGATCGCTTCTCATTGGGGCCCAGTTGTTGCAGAACACTATCTTTCAAAATGATCTGTTAGTTCCCTGGCCTCCTAATTCACATTTTCAAATAAAGAAGTGGGTTGTATGGCACTGATTATTCATCCTCTAGAACTGTGAGGCCCATAATTTGCCTAAGTACTGACATAGAGTGCAGAAATACTTCATATTGAATCTGCTTATTGTTTAGTCGTCAGCTCACATTGCAGACAGCAGTCCCGCCACAATCCATTGTAAACAGTATTTTTCATGACAAGCTTACAATAGGTTTGATGTCAAATATCCCTAACTAATAGAATTTACAACGGTGCCTGCCAGCGATGACAGATTATTTGGAACACGTTCATGGAAGCTTAAAAAACATTTCATCAAGAACAGAAACAAAAAAATACAGTTTGGAAAGGAGACAAACTGCCCAGCACCCCCTCCTCTCCCCCACCACAGCTTAAATTCTTTCCTTCTCTCCTCCAAATTCTCCTGCCACTATCCCCAATCTTTTACTGTCATCACTCTGTCCAGTCTGTCCCTCCCACTCTCTTTCCCCAATCCCTCTTGTACTCTCACTCTCCTAGCAAAGGTGAAGTTCAAACCTGCGCTCACAAACTGAGAGTTTTGGCTCCATCAGAATCAGGACACGAAAAGTTATTGGGAACCTGAGGCCTGGATAACATCAACAATCTAATCTTAAGGGTGCTCTATATTCAACAGTTTTCTTTCCTTTGGCTTCTGTTTAAGCTGGGGTTCCTACAATTCTGGTTAAATACTCAAATTCACATCCTCCTGTTACGCAGCCATTCATCTCCCAATTGGGCTGCTGCAAAATCACCACATATTTTCATCTGGTTTTAGCTCTTCTCCCCCTTCTTCCTGGGAATCCCAGCTCCACATCCACCTGACTACATCTCCTCCTTCTCTCTGCAGTAGATAACCATGTCATTTCAATCTCTCCTCGGCTACATTGTTTGAAGCTTCCTTAATCTCCATTGACCACCTGTATACAGAATCGCAGAACTGTTATGGCAAAGAAAGAGGCCTTTCAGTCCCATCTGCCTGCTTCAGTTCTCCAAAAGAGCTGTCCATTTAATACCATTCTGCCTTCTTCCCTTGACCTTGCACAATGTTCCTTTTCATTTTTTTTTATCTGACTGGAACGTTAATCCTCCAACTATATCTTATTTTTACCTTATTCTTTAAACACTGCAATGTGAAAGTAATGCAACTACCTTCCTTTTTATTCCTCTTCAGTGTCTAAGATTTGTACTTTGGTACTTGTACCTAAAATGGCACCATAAGAGGTGACATTGTGCAACTTTTCACTCTAATCCTGTACTTCTGTACTTGAGTACATGTAACAATAAAGGATATTCTAATCCTAGTTACTTTTAAATGCCTTAATTCAAGCTGCCTCCACAACATAGGTTAGGTGCATTAGTAAGGGGTAAATGTAGGGGAATGGGTCTGG
Organism: Chiloscyllium plagiosum; assembly: GCF_004010195.1. NCBI lineage: Eukaryota > Metazoa > Chordata > Chondrichthyes > Orectolobiformes > Hemiscylliidae > Chiloscyllium > Chiloscyllium plagiosum. The sequence goes on from NC_057751.1 coordinate 709,629, forward strand.
GTGGGTGTGACATTGTGCAACTTTTCACTCTACTCCTGTACTTCTGTACTTGAGTACATGTAACAATAAAGGATATTCTAATCCTAGTTACTTTTAAATGCCCTAATTCAAGCTGCCTCCACAACATAGGTTAGGTGCATTAGTCAGGGGTAAATGTAGGGGAATGGGTCTGGGTGGGTTACTCTTCAGAGGGTTGGTGTGGACTTGTTGGGCCGAAGGACCTGTTTCCACAATGGCAGGATTGTATTAAAAAAAGTTATTGTTGCTCTCTTCTATATTTTTCCCAAATTTCTGCACTATCTAATAAGGCTGGCCTCACAACTGTCGTATAGACTCTTCCTTTCAGAGTCAGCAGTACCTTTCCATTACACAACATGCCACAGCACTTCTTCCAGTTCTTCCAAGTAATGCTGATCTGTTGTTTTATTTCACTGCCTAAACTTCCATCTGAAAGACTAGTCTCCAACAACTCCAGTTTCTCACACAAATTGACCATAAAATTCCATAATGTTATGATCGCTGCTACTTAGGGCCACTATCCACTGTAAGATTCATTCATTATCCTATTTCATTTCACTTTCCCAAGCACAGTGTCACCTGCCTTCTGATCAGCTCCATGACATAATGTCCTCAGAAACTATCACAAAAATATTGGATGAACTTCTCACTCAGGCTACCTTCACACACAGGTTTTCTTTTCTAGTCCAATCTACATGAAGGATGAAAAGCCCTTGTGATTACTCCCATACTTTTAAAAAAAAACTCCCCATATTCCTTTCTTTATACTCCATTTTATCATGGGGTGACCTACAGACCCTGTACACCAACAAGTGACTTCTTACCTTCAAAGTTTTTCACCTATATCCAAACTGTTATCCATTCTCAATGTGCTAATTAACACACCTCGTCTCCACCTTTTCCAAGCCTCCTGTCCTTCCTTCCCTTCAATGTGCAGGTCCCACTCTATGTCATTCTGTAGCTATGTCTGTGCAATAACTGTTACATTGGACAAATTTATTTCTATGTGCACAATAGTTTATCTCTTTCTTCCAAATGCCACTTGCATTCAGACACAGTTTTGTTCTTTTTTTTGTAATCTTTAGCCGTAACTGTTGATTTACTCTTAGATTTGACTCTGTCCTTTCACGACACAATCTGTCATTTCCTATCGTAATAATTTTTTACCTTGTTTTGTCTCTACACTTTAATTCATCACATCTACCCAAACTTAATTCTTTGCTGCACTATTTAGTTTAAACGTTTCTCTTATTCCCTATTGTACAGACTGTCAACAGTACAAACATAACTCAAGGACAGTTCAGACGGACCCAGCAGGACAGTCCCCCTTTCAGCAAAACTGGTGTCAGTCCCCCATGAACTGGAACCACTTCTGCCAAACCAATCTTTGAGCAATGGATCAATTTCTTCCATCATATGAGTTATCTGCGAATTACACAGCTGGCTCAAGTCACTTATTACTGTTCACTCATAGGATGAGGGTGTCACTGGCTGGGCCAGCATTTATTGCCCATCTTCTAATTGCCTTGAGGACAGTTGACAGTCAACCACATTGTTGTGGGTCTGGAATCATATGTAGGCCAGACCAGGGAAGGTCATCGGATTTCCTTCCCTAAAGAACATTGGTTAACCACTTGGGTTTTTGCTGACAATTGGCATTGGTCATCATTAGACTCTTAAATCCAGATTTTTATTCCATTCAAATTCCACCATCTGGCATGGTCGGATTTAAACCCAGGTCTCCAGAACCTGGATTTATGGATTCTTAGTCCTATAATAATAGCCATCACTTCCCTTTCCATCCTTTTACATCAAACAAATATTATGTTTGTGGTGGTGCTTCTTAATCTCCTTATACTGAGTTAAAAATCACACAACACCAGATTATAGTCCAACAGGTTTATGTGGAAGCACTAGCTTTCAGAGCGCTGCTCCTTCATCAGGTGGTAGTGGAGCAGGACCATAAGACACAGAATTTATGGCAAAGGTTTACAGTGTCATGCAGCTGAAATAACACATTGAACAACCTAGATTGTTAAGTTTTTCATCTTTTAGAATTGCTTTGCTGGCTTCGGTTCTTTAATATGTAAATCCCAGAACTTCATTTAAGTCACATTCTCAAGATAACTTCAGGTTTTCAAACAAAATGTGTCATCTCAGCTCAGACAGTGCATAAAAGGTGTGAGGTTAGAGTCTCTCTGTATCCCAATCTTGAATCAGACTGGTTCTATTTCCAAAATGGAATTTACCAAATATTACATGGATTGAATGCCTGCATTGACTACCTGCAGATTGTGCATTTTTTGAGCAAAATAGAGATTCACCCCATAGACTTATATGTGCGCGTGCATGCAGAAGAGAGAGAGAGTGAAAGACAGAGTGAGTGTGTGCGCAAGTGTGAGTACACGTAACAGAGTGTGTGTTTGCATGTGTGAACGCTCGGTAAATTATGGGCGTGATGAGATATAAGCCTGTGAGAGGGTGCGTGCATGGGTGCAAGTGTGAGGGCATGTATGTATGTGTATATGAGAGAGAGCTTGTGTATGAGCAAGGGTCTGTGTTAGTGCGTGAGTATGTAAGTGTGTGTGTGAGGGAAAGTGTATAGTGCAGTATACTGTAGTGTGACATGAACCCAAGGTCCCGGTTGAGGTCATGCCCATGGGTACCGAGCTTAGCTATCAGCCTCTGCCTGGCCACTTTGTGTTGTTGCCTGTCCCGAAGTCCGCCTTGGAGGATGGTCACCTGAAGGTCCGAGGCTGAATGTCCCGGACCGCCGAAGTGTTTCCCAGCCTTTCCAAGGAAGGACGGACATGGAATACGATGACTGGATCCTTCCCCTCCCACTGTCTGTTCCTCTACAGTCCTGATCTCTGGAACTGAGCAGGCAACAAAAGTGTTTGGAATCTTGCTCTTTGCTGCAGAGAACAGTACCTTCACCCCTCCATACACTGGCCTGGATTTCTACTGTTTTCCTTCTTGCTTCACCCACTTAATTGGCCTCATGAACCATGGTCTGTCAATTGATCCATTCATCCTGCAGCCTTCAAGCTCACCCAAGCAAGCTCAAATAACCTGAAACCTGTTGGACAATTGCAAAGGATGCAGATCCCACACTTCTGACCCCTCATCTGCCTCCGTTTCAGCCACACTTTTCTGTCACGGATCATAGATTAAATCTGAAGACCCAATCCTGAGAGGTTTAACCACCTCCTGATACAAAGAAGCGAGGAAACTTACTCTGTCCCTGACGTATATCAGTGTCATATTTCAGTCTCCAGCTCATAAGCTCTGAGCTGAAGATATCCCAGTCTTATTCTGGTGAATCTGCATTACACCACCTCCAAGGCCAATATATCCTTGTTGATATATTGCTTGCCTAACTCCTGGGAATTGGCCATTGACCATTCCAAATTAGGCCTCATCCCTTAGAGCGAGTTGGAGGATACTGCAATTATAGCTGATTTATTGCTCAATATGAGGTTCGAAGCTCTGAAAGATGAGAATCACTTGGCTTACTAAATACAAATAAGTCATCGGTGAAAGATGAAGATGCATGCTTTCTTAAGCAGGTGAATGAGTTATGAAGGCTATTTTTTGCAGGAGGAACTACTAGACTCATCCTTTCCTCATCATTTTACCAACCCATTCAGTGCTTTTAGCTTTCGAACACAGAGGAAAGGCTGGCTAAAGAAGGAGAGGTGGTAGGGTGGTGGCATTATCAATGGACTAGTAATGCAGAGGCCGGAGCTAATAATCAAGGGACATGAGTTCAAATTCCACATGGAAGCTGGTGGAATTTAAAACTCAATGAATGATTTCTCTTACAGAGGAAATGATGAAATGAAATGAGGAACTTGCCTCCTTTGGGAGAATCAGAGGTTGGAACTGTGCAAAAGAGTCAAAAGCTAGTTTAATCTCAACCAGTTGACCACTCTCGATGGTCATGAAAACCCATTTGGTCACTAATGTCTTTTAGCGAAGGAGATCTGATATTCTTCCCTGGGCTAGCCTCCTGAAGACTTAAGACCTATAACAACATGGGTGACAGCAAATTGCTCTGTTGTGTCAAAACTACAACAAATTTGAAAAGAAAGCAATGAATAAAAATCATGAGGTGCATGAATAGAGTGAAAGGTCTTTTCCCTGAGGTGAGGGAGTCCAAAACTAGAGGGTAATAGGTTTAATGGAAGAGGGGAAAGATTGACAGGGACCTGAGGAGCAACATTTTCAAGTAGAGGGTGGTGTGTGCATGGAATGAGCCACCAGAGGAAATTGATATAATTACAAGGGTTTAGAGGCATATGGGCCAAATGGGACTAGATTAATTTAGGATATCTAGTTGGCATGGTTGAGTTGGATCGAAGGGTCTGTTTCCGTTCCATACATCAATGACTCTATTCTATGTCCATTCAGCATCACCAGAAATTGCAATGGAAAACTCAGCACTTGTCAATCTTGAAGGTCCTCCACATGAACACCCAGGGCTTGTGCCAATAAGTGGGAGCGCTATCCCAAAGATTAGTCATACTCACTGAAACAAACCTTACAGACAATGGGTCAGTCACTTCCATGAAGACTATTCCATGTTGAAAACTATTTGGATGCACTGATGGTGGCAAGGTCATAGAATGTATTCTGGTAGTGAGAGCAAGAGTGACTCCTTACCACCAAGCTGTCAAAATCTTAAAGGTCCTAGCTGCTAGACCAGGTCTGAAAGTATTAGTTGGAGTGACCACCGCAGACCACCGCAGATCACATTAAGGGATACCCTTCATCATGTTGAGTGGCATTATCACTGTGCTAAATGGGATAGATTTCAAACAAATCTACCCAACATAAACTGGGTAACCATGAGGCGTTATGGGTCATCAGCAAGCAGAATTATATTCAACGACAACCTACAACCTCATAGCATCAGCATATCCTCACTTTACTTTCACCACAAAACAATGGGATCAAGCCTGGTCAATGAAGACTGTGGCAGGTGGGCATGTCAAGGTCAGTCCCATACATACCTAAAGGTTAGCTATCAACCTAGTCATCATGCCGAACAACTGGAATAGCAAATGGTAGACAGAGTTAAGCAATTCCACAACCAGGTCAGATGTAAATTTTACTGTCCTGCCTCATCCAACTGTGAATGATGGTGAGCAATTAAACAATTGATAGGAAGTGAAAACATCACAATATCGCCATTCTCAGCACATCAGTGAAAAAGATAAGTCTGAACTATTTGCATTAATCTTCAGTCAGAAGTCCTGAGTGGATGATCCACGTTGACCTCCTCCAGAGCTCCCCAGCATCACCGTGGCCAGCTTTCAATCAAAGTGATTCATTTTATGTGATAGCCAGAAGTAGTTGAAGACATTGGATACTGAAAAGGCAATGGGTTGTTACAATGTAGTGTCACTTGATTAGGAAGGTAGAATACCAGGATAATCTCCTGGAGACATAGGCTCAAATCTAACCATGTCTAATGGTGAAGCAATAAGAATAACAAAAAAAGCTAAAATAAGAAACCACAAAAATGTTGCTTAAAAATAAGCCTAATGGCAACCATGCAACCATCTGGTTCACATCCTTTAAGGAAGGAAATCTGCCATCACTGCAACATAATTAACTCTTAGCTGCCCTCAGGGTGATTGGGACTTTACAATTTATGCTGGCCTAACCTGCAACGCCTACATCCGATGAACTATTAAAAAACAACTACCTGTAATGGTCCGGAGATATGCGACATACTGAGCAGAATCTATGTAGCAACTGACCACATGTAGTTTTAGGGAGCCTGAGCAAAATTGGATTTGGTGGACTGAGGGGAGGAGTTTTTCACTGGTTGCAGTCATACCTGGAATATAGTGAGATGGCTGTGGTTGATGGAGGTCAGTTATCTCAGCTCCAGGACATCGCTGCAAGAGTTTCTCTGGGGAATGACCTCAGTCCAACCATCTTCAGCTGTTTCATCAGTGACTTTGATGTAGTGATTGTAAAAAGGTCAGCCACGTAGACCTCATAGAATATGAGCTCCCTGTTTGGGGATGTTAACCTGATCCAATTAGGGAGCCTTGGCTGTCATTTAAGAACAGGAGTGTTAGGCATCCTGTTCACTTTGAGGGCTGGCTCTGAGGGAGTCGGATCAGTGTCGAGAACTGTCCACGTGTAAATAAAGAGTGACTTGATGATGAGATACTGGCTTCTGTGGAGTTATTTCACTGCCCTCTATCAAAAGGTCAGGAGAGGGGGTTTTACCACTTAAGATTACACAAATTTCAGCACCAGATTATTCTCAATCTTCTCTTATCCAAAGAAAACAGCCCTGGCACATCCAAGATTGATTTATTTGTTGTAAAATTGTACAACTGGCAATGATTTTGGAAGCAGAATTGTTTGAAAAGGCATAGAAACTCAGGAACTGTGGGATACAAGTGAGTCTTCATCCAGAGAAGAGTAAACTCGAAAGCAGTTAAAGCTAAAACATTGATTTTCTTTCAAGCAGGAGCATAGATATAGTTTTTGGGGCTAAAGGGATCGAAGGGTATGGGGGAGAAAGCAGGAACCAAGTTTCTGGTTGGATGATCAGTCATGATCATATTGATTGGTGGAGCACGCTCAAAGGGCTGAATGGTCTCCTCCTGGTCCTGTTTTCTATGTCACCATCACTGGCAGGAGAATGAGACCCAAAAAATAGGAATGTGGCAGGCTGTTTGGCCCCTCATGTCTGCTTCGCTATTCATTGCATCATGGCTAATCTGACACTCCTCACATCCACTTTCCTGCATTTTCCTCAGCAACTTTGATTCTCCCACTGATCAAGAATTTATCCACCTCAGCCTTAAATGTACAGAAAGACACCCAGGTGGATAGTGCTGTTAAGAAGGCATACGGTGTGTTAGGTTTCATTCGTAGAGGGATTGAGTTCCGTAGCCGCAATGTCATACTGCAACTATAAAAAATGCTGGTGCGGCCACACTTGGAATATTGTGCACAGTTCTGGTCCCCATATTTCGAGAAGGATGTGGAAGCATTGGAAAAGGAGCAGAGGAGATTTACCAGGACATTGCCTGGTCTGGAGGAAGGTCTTATGAGGAAAGGCTGAGAGACTTGGGTCTGTTCTCATTGGAAAGAAGAAGGCTAAGGGGGGATTTGATACAGACATACAAGATGATCAAAGGATTAGATAGGGAGGACAGTGAAAGTCTTTTTCCGAGAATGATGACGTCAGCTTGTACAAGGGGGCATAACTACAAATTATAGATTTAAGACAGATGTCAGAGGCAGGTTCTTTACGCAGAGAGTGGTAAGGGCATGGAATGCCCTACTTGCTAATGTAGTCAACTCACATTAGGGAGAATTAAACAATCCTTGGCTAAGCACATGGATAATTTTGGGGGACAAGCTGAGAATAGTTCGCTGGTCAGTGTCACATTGAGGGCCGAAGGGCCTGTTCTGCGCTGTATTGTTCTATGTTCTATTAGTCTCCCCCACAGCTCTCTGTTACAAGGAGTTTCAAAGACTCATAACTCACTGAGAGAAGAAATGCCTCCTCACCTCAGTTTTCAATTGGTGCCCCTTTATTCTGAGAGTGTGTCCTCTGGTCTGATACTCTCCCATGAGGGGGGACATCCTCTCAACAAGCCGCTGAAGAATTCTACGTGTTTCAATTAGATCGTCTCTCACTCTTCTACACTCCAATGAGTCGGGTCCCAACCTGTTTCACCTTTGCTGATAACATCATCCCTCCATACCAGGGATTAGCTTTGTGAATCTTCTCTGGACCTCCCCCATTGAAATGATATCTTTCCTTAAACAAGGGGTCAAAACAGCTCACAGCAGTCCAAATGTGGTCTCCCCAGTACCTTACAAGGTTGCAGTTAGACTTCCCGACTCTCATACTCCACCCTCCGTGTTCTATGTTCTCTGGAGTGCTTGTGAGTAAATTATTAAAGAGAATTATCATGAAAGGGCCAATATTCCATGAGCTTTCCCAATTACCTGCTGCAATGTTGTCCAGCCTGTGGATACATCCCCACAAGTCCCTTAAGTTGTAGCTTTCTACAGCTTTTCTCCATCTCAATAATACTGTTCTCCCTTCCAAAATGAAGAACTTCCATGCTATACTCCATTTGCCAACTTTTTGTCCACTTACTTAATCTATCAATCTCTCTCTGTGAACTGTTTGACTCCTTCTCGCAACCTGCCTTTCCATGTATTCTTGTGTCATCTGAAAATTTGGCTGCAGTACGTTCGCTTCCTTCCTCCAAACAATATATACTGTAAATAGTTGTGGTTCCAACACTGATCCCTGTGGAACCCTAATGGTCACAGGTCACCAACCTGAAAAAGAAAACCTTTATCCCCACTCGCTGTTTACTGCCCATGAGCTAATTCTCTGTCCATGCCAATATACTTCCTCTAACACTGTGAGCTCTTACCATGACTTAACCTTTTGTGAGGTACTCTGTCGAACTCCTTCTGGAAGTCCATTTACAACATATCGATTGGATCGCCCCTGTTTAGTCTTGTTCAGACTTGCTTGAAAAACTCTAAAGTTTAGTCAGATATGATTTCCCTTTTCATGAAGCCATGCTGACTGCTTGATTAGATGTGATTTTCCAAATGTGCTGCTACGACTTCCTTAATAATTGATTCTAACATTTTTCCAACAATAGATGTTAGGCTAATCAGCTGATAGTTCTTCTTATGCCTGCCTTCCTTTTTGAACAGGAGCGTCACACTGGCAGTATTTCAGTCTTCCGGTACTTCGCCACAATCCAATAATTTAGAAACGTACAACTAATGCAACCAGTGCTACAGCATTGTGACACATTTATTTGAAAAATTATGATAAGCAAAATGGACTGCAGCACAATAACACAAAGTGCAGCCAGGTAACTGTATAATAGTTTTCAGGAAGGACCTGTGTTCCAAAGACTTATTTTGCAACCTCAGTATTTCCCAAAGACGAAGTTCAAGAAACAAGGATGCTTCTTGTTGGTTCCAAAAAGAATATTGTCTCGTTCCCCTCCTTAGCAATAGGATCTTTTTGATCTACAGGGAAAGAGATGGCAGTGATTCAATGAGTAATTTAAAAGAAAGCACCTCTGGCATGTTCAGGAATGGTCATTAATGTATCATTGGATGGAAGAGGAATGGTGGCAGATCTTGCAGAGATTAATTTTATTTATTCATGGGATGTGGGCATTGCTGGCTGGACTAACATTTCTTTCCCATCCCTAGTTACCCAGAGGGCAGTAAACAGTGTACCACATTGCTTTGGTCTGGAGATATGTGTAGGCAGACTGGATAAAGAAGGCAGATTTTCTTCCTTAAAGGACATTAGTGAACCGATAGGTGTTTGCAACAATGGTTACATGGTCACTGTTTTTATTGCAGCTTTTTACTGAATTCAGTTAGCGCCATCTGCCCTGGTGGGATTCAAAGCAAGGTTCTTAGGATATTACTACGCTACCAACTGCATGCTTGCTTGCTGGCTGGAACATAGCAGGGTGGCCATTCAACTGTGGCTGACTAGGAACCACGCTTGCTTTGAATTCAAAGATCTTGTATTCAACAGCTATCGAGGGTGCAGGTTTGGTGGATTCATCATAGTAAATATGAGATTATGGAGATAGGGTCGGGGCTGGGTCTGGGTTGGATGCTTTTTAGAGGGTTGGTACAGACTTGATGGGCCAAATAGACTCTTTCTGCACTGTAGGGATTCTATGATTCTAATATTGTGCTGTTCAAGATGCTGTCTGGCTGGTCCCATACGTCCCTTTATGGGCAAAAGACCCCAAAACACTCAGAGCATTACTTCTAAGAAAAGCAGAAGAATTATCCGCAGCGTCCTGGTCAATATATTATTGTGGTGCAGTTCGCCGAGCTGGGAATTTGTGTTGCAGACGTTTCGTCCCCTGTCTAGGTGACATCCTCAGTGCTTGGGAGCCTCCTGTGAAGCGCTTCTGTGATGTTTCCTCCGGCATTTATAGTGATTTGTACCTGCCGCTTCCGGTTGTCAGTTCCAGCTGTCCGCTGCAGTGGTCGGTATATTGGGTCCAGGTCGATGTGCTTAGAGGAAGCAAGGATCGAGCACAGCTTTAAAGGATTACAGGCTTGCTAGGAAGGAGCTCAGAAATGGACTGAGGAGAGCCAGGAGGGGGCACGAAAAAGGCTTGGCAGGAAGGATTAGGGAGAATCCTGCAGAGTGTGAAAATAGATACGTCCTCTGGGCCCGATGGGATTTATGAGAACAGCCAGGGAATTCCTAGAGGCATGGCACTCATCCACAGATTCAATCAATAAGCACATCGACCTGGACCCAATATACCGACCACTGCAACGGACAGCTGGAACTGACAACCGGAAGCGGCAGATACAAATCACTATAAATGCTGGAGGAAACATCACAGAAGCACTTCACAGGAACCTCCCAAGCACTGAGGATGTCACCTAGACAGGGGGCGAAACGTCTGCAACACAAATTCCCAGCTCGGCGAACAGAACCACAACAACGAGCACCCGAGCAACAAATCATCGCACAAACTTTGATCAATATATTATCTCTCAACCAATATCACTGAGCAAACTGTTGATCTAGCCAACATCCACTGTTTCGAAAGCTTTACTGTGATCTTTTTGGCTCCCCTATTTCCGGCGCCACAACACTTCAAAAGAACCTCACTGGTGGTGAAATACTTGGCGGCAAGCTGAGATTGCAAAAGGCTCTTTGTAAATGTAACTATTCGTTTGTGTGGAACAGGGTGGGAAAGAGCAGATGTGTCTCAGTTTCCATCTCAATAAATCACATGAGGAGTCCACAGTGCAGCCTTCCAAAAAAGTAGACAGGAGACAGAGCAAATCGCATTTCGTAACCAATTGCTGCCTTAAACATGTAACATTATTGCTTGTGGTATTTCATTTACTTGGATTGACACTTTGATAAATATCTCTATAGTTGATACAATAACTTGCTCCAGGGGTCATTATTATTAAGATCTGTCACCAAGAAGCATCTGAGCGATGACTCAGTAAAAAGATTAGGAGTACAAAATAAATCATCCAATGGCACTGATTGCCTTCTAAGGTTTGCAGCCCAGAAACCCCTCGAAGCGCTTTCAAACATTTCTCTGTGGCGTTATTTTTCACACTGAATAAATTTGTGGCTGTAGATAATCGAGCATATAAAAGGAAGCGGTGGGGGGGGGGGGGGGGTAGGTGTGGTAGATGGGGGATAAAGGCATCGTGTTTTTCAACTAGTTCAAGCCCTGGGGCGAACTGACTGCCAAGGTCCAGTGTTAGAATTGGACTTCACAGCAAGAGCTGTGTTTCTGTCCCGCTGGCACAAACCCTTGATGTACAATCAGAGAAAGGCGAAGGGGGAGATGGAGCACAACGTCTCTGCTTGCTGAGGAGGGAGCACGTACAGACATCAAACCAGACCAATGACTTGAGATGTATGAGACTGGATGGGTGAACCAGAGTCTTGAGGGTGCAGGAGGTTTTAAAGGATGGCACAGTGGCTCAGTGGTTAGCAATGCTGCCTCACAGCATCTGGGACCCGAGTTTAATTCCATCCTCGGGCTATTGTCTGTGTGGAGTTTGCACATTCTCCCTGTGTCCGTGAGGGTTTCCTCTGGGTGCTCCGGTTTCCCCCCACAGTCCAAAGATGTGCAGGTTAGGTGGATTGGCCATGTAAAATACAGGACTCTGGATGGAATGCTGTTCAGAGGATTAGTGTGAACGCAATGGGCCAAATGGCCTGCTTCCATATGGTAGAGATTCGAGTCTGACAACAAGTCGTCATGTGGGGCCAGACTGAGTGAAAGTAAAAACGTTTTGTTCGACGTCAAATTGATCACTTTACAGCCAATGAAATCCTTTGGAGTGTGATCTCTGATGTGATATAGAAATGTGGCAGTGTCTGCATGGCAAGATCCCACACAAAGCAAGCAAGTTCATAGCTAGCTAAATCTCTTGCAGCTTGAGGGATAAATTTTGACCAAGACATTGAAAAGAATGTGCCTGTATTTCTCTGAACACGAAGTGGGGACTGAAAGGGGGACGATTAGGCCTTAAGTTTAACATCTTCTTCCAAAGATGGCACCTCTCAGAACACAGCATTCCCTGAGTTTTGCAAAAGGAGGTATTAACACTACAAAAATTCACCAAGGTTTCCAGATAGCACCTTCCAATCACACTACCACTAGAAGGACATAGGCAGCAGGTACATGAAAATACCACCATTTACAATTTCCCCTCTAAGTCACTCACCATCCTTACTTGGAAATACATCACTGTTCCTTTAAAGTCAATGGGTCATAATCCTGAAACACAAAGAACAAACAACAGTACAGCGCAAGAACAGGCCCTTTGGCCCACCAACTCTGTGCTAACAATATGACACCTTTCTAAAGTAAAAATCTTTTGCCTCTACATGATCTGTATCCCTCTATTCCCTGTCAGTTCGTGTATCTGTCAGCATACCTCTTAATTGTATCTGCTTCGATCATCTTCAGGAATGAGATAATGAGAATCCAGACAAAGTATATTCCTGTCAGGGTGAAAGGAAAGGCTGCTAGGTATAGGGAATGCTGGACGACTAAAGAAATTGAGGTTTGGTTAAGAAAAAGAAGGAAGCATATGTCAGATATAGACAGGATAGATTGTGTGAATCCTTAGAAGATTATAAAGGCAGTAGGAGTATACTTAAGAGGGAAATCAGGAGGGCAAAACAGGGATGTGAGATAGCTTTGGAAAATACAATTAAGGAGAATCCAAAGAGATTTTACAAATACATTAAGGACAAAAGGGTAACGAGGGAGAGCATAGGGCCCCTCAAAGATCAGCAAGCCGGCCTTTGTGTGGAGCCGCAGAAAATGGGGGAGATACTAAATGAGTATTTTGCATCAGTATTTACTGTGGAAAAGGATATGGAAGATATAGACTGTCGGGAAATAGATGGTGACATCTTGCAAAATGTTCATATTACAGAGGAGGGAGTGCTGGGTGTCTTGAAACGGTTAAAGATGGATAAATCCCCAGGATCTGATCAGGTGTACCCGAGAACTCTGTGGGAAACTAGAGAAGTGATTGCTGGGCCACTTCTCGATAGTCACAGGTGAGGTGCCAGAAGACTGAAGGTTGGCTAATGTGGTGCCACTGTTTAAGAAGGGTGGTAAGGACAAGCCAGGGAACTAAAGACGTGAGCCTGACGTTGGTGGTGGGCAAGTTGTTGGAGGGAATCCTGAGGGAGAGGATGTACATGTATTTGGAAAGGCAAGGACTGATTAGGTATACTCAACATGTTGCTGAACAAAGAGACCTTGGAGCGCAGGTTCATAGCTCCTTCAACGTGGAGTCGCAGGTAGATAGGATAGTGAAGGCAGCGTTTGGTATGCTTTCCTTTATTGGTCAGAGTATTGAGTACAGGCGTTGGGAGGTCATGTTGCGGTTGTACAGGACATTGGTTCAGCCACATTGGAGGCTGAGGGGTGACCTTATAGAGGTTTACAAGACTATGAGGGGCATGGATAGGATAAATAGGCAAAGTCTTTTCCCTGGGATTGGGGAGTCCAGAACTAGAGGGCATAGGTTTAGGGTGAGAGGGGAAAGATTTAAAAGAGACCTAAGGGGCAACTTTTTCACACAGAGAGTGGGACGGGTATGGAAAAAAGAGCTGCCAGAGGATGCGGTGGAGGCTGGTACAAATTGCAACATTTAAGAGGCATCTGGATGGGTATATGAATAGGAAGGGTTTAGAGGGATATGGGCCGAGTGTGGCAGCTGGGACTAGATTGGGTTGGGATAGCTGGTCGGCCTGGACGGGTTGGATCAAAGGGTCTGTTTCCATCGTGTACATCTCTACGACTCTATCTCCTCTCTGAGTACATTCTATGCACTTAACCAACCTGTATAAAAAACCTTACATTTCATATCTCCATTAAACTTGCCTCTTTTACCTTAAACCTGTGTCCCCTAGTAACTGACATTTCTACTCTTGGGAAAAAAAAGACTCTGATTATCCATTCTATCCATGCCTCTATAATTTTGTAAATTTCTATCAGGTCACTCCTCAGCTTGAAGTGTTCAAGTGAAAACAAACCCAGTTTGTTCAATCTCTCCTCATAGCTAATACCATCCAAACCAGGCAATATTTGGTAATTCCAAAACCAGGTAAACTAAGCCTGGACCTTCTCCAAAGCCTCCACATCCTCCTGGTAGTGTGGCAACTGGAAGTGTATGCAATATTCCAATTTTGGCCTGACTAAAGTTCTATACAAGTGCAACGCAATTTGCCCATTTTTATACTCTGTGCCCCAATCTTGCCATGCTACCCTTAATTTTCATGGGAGCATACTAGTCCTGAACTGTAATGAACTGGTCTTTACAAGATTTTTACACAAAATGTGGATTTTTCCTCAAACAGCCACCCTCAATCTTATTGAATTGGGATCCCTGTTCACATAATGGTACCCCACTGAAACTTTGATTACCTGGCTAGCTCATTCCCCAGTGCCAGGTCTAGTTTGGCTCTTCTGTAGTTGGACTATTTACGTATTAATTCAAGAAACCCTCATGGACGTGCCTAACAAATTCCGCCCAGTCCAAGCCCCTGGCATTAAGGGAGTCCCAGTTAACACACAGGAGATCAAAATCACCCACAATAACCACGTTGCTTTTCCACGTATCAGCTCCTCTGTCACCCGGTGGCTGTTAGGAGGCTGGCGCTCTTATCAATGAAATAAATTTACAGCTAACTCTAGTGTTAGATCCTTACCAAAGAATAATGCACACCAAATACATTACTTGAGAAACAACTTGATAACTACTTATCCACAAGCCTAAATCTCACTATTCTAAAACATTACATGTTTGAAAAAGTTAATGGCAATTGTAAGTAAGAAAAAACAAATCACCTGACAATTACTTATCAATCAGGTCTGTCCAAAGGTTTGTGATGTGACAAAGTGCAGCTGCCATGATAGCCCCCAGGTTATGCATCAAGCAGTTATGGTGACTGTGCTGACTTCTCCCCTGAATCTTCCTTGGTCACTTCTTATCAGTGCCCTGCCTTAATTCTGAGTCTGCCTACAGCACATGGACTGCAGCTCCACCTTCTCAAGGCAACTGGGAATGCACAATTAATCCTGGACCAGCCAATAATGCCCACATCCCATTAATAAATAATAAAAAGCATGGTACAGCTCAGGAAGGAGGCCATTCAGGCCATCAAGTTTGTCCTTGTTGTTTCAACAAGAAAGCAGTTTCATGATCTGTTAGAATTTTAAACACCTCCATTCCACTGCCACGGTGGCTCAGTAGTTAGCACTCCTGCCTCACAGTGCTAAGGACCCGGGTTCGATTCCAGCCTCAGGCGACTGTCTGTGTGGAGTTTCCACATTCTACCAGCGTGTGGATGGGTTTCCTCCCACAATCCAAAGATGTGCACGTTAGGATGGGTTGGCCATGCTAAATTGCCCATAGTGTTCAGGGATGTAGGTTAGGTGGATTAGTCAGGGTGGATGGTTAGGTGGATTAGTCAGGTTAGGGGTAAATTGGTCTAGGTGGGTGCTCTTCAGAAGGTTGGTGTAGGCCAAATGGCCTGCTTGCACACTGTAAAAAAGGGGGTGGCACAGTGACTCAGTGGTTAGCACTACTGCCTCACAACGCCAGGGACCCAGGTTCAATTGCAGCCTTGTGTGACTGTGGGGAGTTAGCACATTCTCCCCGTGTCTGCATGGGCTTCCTCCCACAATCCAAAGTTGTGCAGATTTGGTGAATTGGCTGTGCTAAATTGCCCACAGTGTTCAGGGATGTGTAGGTTAGGTGCATGAGTCAGGGGTAAATATAGGGGAATGGGTTTGGGTGGGATACTCTTTGGAGGGTCAGTGTGGACCTGTTGGGCCGAAGGCCTGTTTTCACACTGTAGGGATTCTAATTTCTTTCTCAGTCTGCTCTAAGGAGATCAAGCCCAGTTTCCCACTTTTTCTATTCAGTTCCTTGAGTATGTTCAGCTAATCAGTTCGATCAGAAACCCACATGCAAGAGACTTGGACTGTGTTGGCCTTTACATGAAGGAGCCTTTGATGGTTATTATGAAAGTAATCAAGACCAACCGAGTGAGGTATAATTTGGCCAGTGATTGGAAGGAGCCAAGTGCAGTATCAGAACCTGTGGTTTAAGTCCTTGTCCTGGAAACAACATCCCATCAGCAGAGATATTTGATCTATCCCAACTCTTAATGCTTTTCTGCACATGAGTCAAGTGTAGGCAATTCTACCTCAGTGGATGGAGAATCCCAAATCACAGCCTCAGCTTCCATTTCATTTGGATTCTGATCAACATATTCACATCATACTCAGCTTGTGGAGAAAACTAGATCAGGCTGCTTTAGATTATAGTAGGCTTTTGTACTAGAGTTGTACTCTTCCCGGAGTAGGTCATGTAAGCTGAGAATAGAACTGTCATGATTAACATCTCAAACAGCTTGATTCGATCACTCCTCAACTAATATGTCCAGCCTGAAAATGTGTTGCTGGAAAAGCGCAGCAGGTCAGGCAGCATCCAGGGAACAGGAGAATCGACGTTTCGGGCATAAGCCCTTCTTCAGAAGAAGGGCTTATGCCCGAAACGTCGATTCTCCTGTTCCCTGGATGCTGCGCTTTTCCAGCAACACATTTTCAGCTCTGATCTCCAGCATCTGCAGACCTCACTTTCTCCTCTAATATGTCCAGCCTGCCAACCCTGGGGACACAAAAACATTTGAATCATATGCACAGAAGCAAGCAGTTGTGCCCATCCAGTTTGAGCCAGCTCTTCTGCCCGTCTAATCCAGTTTCTTTGTTCTCTTATTTATCAGTGGATTTCTTCAGTTTCAGAATCCAAAGCGACAAAAGTATCTTTGGCGCAGGTCTGGTGAGCAGGGTCATGAGTGTTTCTTCTAAACTTGGCAAAAGGCAGGATGACAGAAGCTCTGGTGATGAAGTGCTCTCGCACAAAGCATATTTCAGATGTCTCCTTCACTCCATCTCCTGGCTTAGCAGCTAGCTGTCTTCATCTTGACAGCTGCTCTGTACATGTTACCGGAGCCTTTTGGAAATGGATTGCCTGCTAATTGATTTGTGATACAGCAAATTACTCAAGAACTTTGATAAGACAACCTTGCTCGCCAGTTCAATGTTTTAATGTAGGTGCCCATTAATCACTGGCTGAAACATTAGCAGCTGATACACTTGAGTCCGTAACTTTTCTCTCCCTTCGCTACTTTGCATTGATTTTCCGTCATCCTGACTGGATCAGACATCAGCTGGAGTTCATTAAAATTTTAATCATCAATGACTCACAACGCTCCGATACTGTCAGCTTCCTTGTCCAACACATTACCATTTCACAAAGGTCTCCGGATTAGAATTCAAATCCACCCCTGGTCTCACTTGCCTCTCCATAAGCCCTATCAATCTGATTTTCTCCTCGACCTAAAGGAGAATGATCCCAGATTCCTCAGCCTCTCCATGTAACTGAAGACCATAATTCTTGTGAGAAAATTCAAGTTCATCTCCTTCGCATCTTCTCCAAGGACCTGACATTTCTAAAGTGTGCTGCCAAGAATTGGACTTGGCCAACTCATGAGCTGACCAGTGATTTACAAAGGCTGTGCTTGCCTTTAGTGGATACAATTAAAACAGTTTTCTCAAGCTATCCCAACAGCTTTACAAAGTTACTGTTTATATATGCAGGAAGTTGGAAGCAAGGAAAACTGATCAGACTGGATAGGCTGAATGCTAGGCCATGATCAGAACTGCCAACAAATAGTCAAAGATCCTGACACCCAATGACCCTTTCTTCACAAGATGATTTTGTTTGTTTACTGAATGCAAGGATTTGAGCAGCCTGACTTGAGCTGTTTCATTACCCAGAGCCTTCATTTAATTAAGCAAAGGGAAAGTCATGGGCCCAAAGCCAGCTCTGGAGATCAGAACTTGTCAGCATCCCTCCCGAGCCCTCTCATGGAAAGTTAATAATCTTAAAAACAGAAACACTCCTCTCTCCTTCAAAGGATGGAAGGTTAAATATAAATCTGGTTGAGGCATTAAGGGGGCAAGGTGGAGTTCAGCATCAAAACAAGCCCTGCTGGCTCACGCTCAAGAGATTTGTGACTAAGCAGCTGAACAAGGCTTGAAGTGAAGCAAGATCGCCTTCAAATTAGTGTTTCTGTGCACGTCAGACACTTGCACTTTGAAAACATTTCTTTGCCTCATTTAAGCTGGGCCTGCATCTCAATTATTGCTGTTGGTATCAGGCAGGAGTAACACCAGCTCTGTTTAGTCAACTGGGAAAATGTAAGCTTGTCATAATAAAGACCTTGTGCCAAAAATAACCATTTCCACGAAGTGGGGAAACAAATAGCAGCAGTGACTGTCTCTATGAGATCAAATTGACCTGACTGTAAACTCAGTGTAGATCTGAGATCAGAGGTCATCGAGTAACTGATCATGTGCTGTAAGATTCTAATGGAAAGGACTGACATCAGTCTGACCTAAAATATCATTCACTGAGAGCTATAGGCGAGAGGGCTGGTAGAGAGAGCCTTCTGAGACGATTTGCATCTTTCTAACTTTGGCCGCTTGAAAATCCCTGACTTCATTCATCCTTCCAGTTGTTTTCATGCCTTCAGCTGCTATTGCAGTGGGCTCAGTGTGATTGACATGCAGTGCTGATATCAATCCTGCTTCTACTGTTTTAATATAACTCATGAACAAGTTGATTAACCTTTCGATTGATAGCTCCTAAGCGATAATATCATAAAGGAAATGTACAAGTTTAAATTAAGACTTCATTTTTTGGTGAGTGGAGGGTGTGAGGTCACACTCCACTCCCCATCTGGTGCCCTCTGGTCTTGGTATTCCTGAAGTGTACCATTGGGCTTGGCGCACTCCCCCTCTAAGGGTGCCTGGGCACAGATATAACCATGGACATCTGTCAGGCAGTTGACTGTGTACAACAGCTCCCTTCACAGCATACTGCCTGGACCTGTTAAGGAATAGCTTGGTCAGGCCATGAAGAGGACCATTCCATTTCCCTACCCACTCCACATGATGTGTCTAAAGATCAGGACCAGGAGGCTTAAGAGCACCAGAGATTTAGAAGGACTCCTGTTAAATATTGAAGAAATGACTTAAGGTGACTGGCTCCTTGAGGCCTTAAAAATGTCAGGCCTTAATCAAGAGTTGCACAGAGCCGCTGGAGACCAGATCCCTAATGGTAAGGGTGAGGACACCCAGATAGAGCACTTTCCACCGGGGACTTCCACCATGACTAGACAGCACATGGATGCCACAGTGTATCTGGAGAGCGTACCAAGGTAAGGAAGTGAAGGGCGCATGAGTGGACTGGAAACCCCCCCATGCCAAACAGAAGGGCACAGATGGAGATTCTTCGAGCTGGTTCAAACTGTGTCATGGCTCCCGAAGGAAGGCTTCAGTGCCCAAGGCCAATGGTAAATTCTATCTGAACAGGGGTCAGTTCAATAAAAGCCCACGGACATCTCAGTTGTCTCAACACCATGAGTATCCTCGGGGCAAGCACCACTGTCTTGAGCCTCTGAATGTCTTTGGCCACGGCACTGTACACTGACCGACACACCAGCCACCCTGCTTTACATTTCATGCCAACAACAAGTTACCATTTAGATTTGTACAAAATAAATATTTACACTTGCTTACCCAACAACTGTGCTCTCTCAGTCCAAGATCATCCTCACCCTTCTCTGCACTGAACTTGATCAACATCTATCTGTCCACTCCACCAAGATATCAATGTCCTTCAGAAGTTCAACACTGCTCTTCTCATTATTTACAATTTTCCTGGGTTCACTGCCTTTGAATTTGTCCCCAACACACCAATATCTGGATCATTTATGTATATCAGGAAATTTACAGTTCCCAAAAACCTGGGGAATTCCAATAGAAACTCCCTCTAGCTCCAGAAACACCACTTTAGCATAATTCTGTGTCCCATACCACAGTTAATTTTGTATCCATATTGCTACTGTTTCTTTTATTCCACCTCCTATAACTTTCTTCATTGCAATGCAGCACAGTATTGAACACCTGCTGGAAGGCCAGATCAACAGCCTTCCCCTCTGATACCACTTCCAAAAATTCCAGCAAATTCATAAGGAACTACTTTAGCTTAACAAATCCTTCCAGACTCTTCTGAATCAACCCACAATTTTTCATGTGACTGTTCATTCTACACCAATTTATTCTTGAAGTTTATCCACAATTAAGGTCAAACTGAGTGGACTGTATTTGCTGTCTGACCTTTACAACCTTTGCTGAACAAGAAATACATCACCAGGGTATACCGTCTTTCAGAGGGCTCATGGAAAAGTATTGCCACAGGTTCAAAAGCAGACCAACACCTGACTGAAGTCACTAAGTCCGAGGGAAACTGCTGGCATCATAGTAATGCCACTAGACTAGTTAATCCAAACCCCAGATTAATGTTCTGGAGACACAAATTGTAATCCCATTTTTAAAAAATTCATTTGTGGAATGTGGGCGTTGCTGGCTGGACCAAAAGTTATTATCCTTGAGTTGTCCTTCTTCTTCCACTGCAGTCCACAGTTAACCCACAATGCCTTGAGGGAGAGAAATCCAAGATTTTGACCCAGCCACCCAGCATGGCACATGATGAAGTTTGAATTCATTTCAAAATTTGCAAGAGAAAGTTAACCTGATTGGCACCATGCAGCCACTGTCAGTTGTTGTGGAAATCCATCTGGTTCACTCAAGTCCTTTAGTGAAGGAAATCTGCCAGTTTTACTTGGTCAGGCCTACATGTGACTCCAGACCCACAACAACATGGATCTACCCTCATCTTATCTACTCTCTGGGCAATAAATTCTGACCTAGCCAGCAACAGTCATATCCCGTGAATAAATCACACAAAAGCAGGAGACTCGGAACCTTGGTAGTGACTTACTGCTTGCCTCGTGTCCCAGAAGAAGACATGTCATCTCTGGCTCCTGACAGTTTCCCTGATTGCCTGACTGGCTGGCTGACTTGGTGGAAGACTTACTGCATTGGGTGTAGCTCTTCACCCAATGCTTCTGTGATCAGGTCACAGGAGCCACAGACGCATTCTTACATCAGTGATGGTCAGCCACGCTGATGGTGAAGATATTGTTGTCACCCCTTGTTTCATTCTAAATTAATTATGAAGGAGGTGTGGAGACCACAGATATAACGTTATAAGGGCTCGCTTCCAATACAGAGAGGGAGAGATCAAATTAAGCACAGGCTGGGTGTAGGTATTGTATCAATCTCCAGTGTGTGGTCTTCCCCTGTTGGCAGAGTGGGGACCACTCTTCAATAGACACAGCAAAAGAAACAGAAACACACTCCTTCATAACCTTCCAATGGTCAATTGTTTCAGCTGTTCCTGGATATGGAAAGTGGGAAGTCAGGATCTTCAATGGAACTCAGCAGGTCAGGATTTTCTTCAAATGGCAGCTCACACCCTCAAACATCTACCCCTACCCTAGGATCTTGTAGTTCATTTCTCAGCCCCCCCATTTCAGATGGGAGCAGCAGCCAATAAAATCAATGGAACCAAAAATGAAGTCCACAAAGCATCCACCACTCCAAATTCAATCTCTCTCTTTCTCTCTCTCTCTGGACTCAGCAGCAGCAAAGGCAATAGTAGCTCTCAAGATGATACATTCCTTAGTCCTTCAGTAGTGACTGGAACCAGGGTCAGGTGGATCTTACTGAATGTGAGACACTTGATTGGGTTTGTTAACCTGGACCAATCAGGGAGCCCAGTCTGACAGATATAAACAGGATATACTCTCCCTCCAACTCTATTTTGATTTAATCCCTGCCCTCCCCTTCACTGTTTTTGATCACACAGCATTGCCCTTTGATGTGAAGGGCAGTGTTTGTCACTGGCCACCCGGGTGTTTTCCTATCTTCCTGCTGGTGGAATTTGAATAAAGATTCGTGCACTTTGTGTCTCACACCTGCACACACACACCATGGGTGCTGGGGATAAAATAAGCACTACCGCACTTAGGCGGTAGTGTGGGGGTTTAAAAAAAAAAATTAACAGAGGCCTCCCCCTCCAACTCTATATATAAAAAAATAAACAGGAGATTCAGAAGGTCTCTTCAGTCGAGGGACTGGCTTTGAGCTAGCTGGTCACAGCCCATGTACAGTGCACATGTAAATAAGGGTGAGTTGGTGACAGGATACTGGTACAGTTATTTCCCCTTTCCTCTCTCCTTCAAATCTAACAATAGTCAAAGGAGGTAGCAGCCCAGCAGAAAACAGCAATTAAAACAAAACTCACTCATCACTTCTTATAGCAGCTCCTCCCGAAGCTGAGATTCCTAGCCAGCAAGCAGTCAAGCATCAAAGTCCCTTTCTCTTCCCCCTGCAGTCAGTCAGCCAGCTAGTCAATAATCTGTATGTCAGCCAACCCGTGGTCCGATAAGGCTGAGAAGCAACCTTGCTCTCTTCTCTTCCCACAGCAGTAAGCAGAAAAAACAGACCCACAGGACAAAATTGTGCATTCAATCCTCCTTTCAACACTGAGTTTAAGAGCCTGTCTCATTATTACTGGTCAAGTAGAGGCCACTGGTGAGGCTTCATGGGAAGAGAGGTTTGTCTTATGTAAATATAAGTAGTTTATTGCATGATAGTAATTGGGCACAAATTACACTGACTATTTTGACATAATTTCTTAAAATTGTCAGGAGCCAAAGATGATACACAGTATTTGTCTCCATCTTGTGCTATACTGTCTGACTCACCATCAAAATACTTTGTCAAGTTGGGTGCAGCTTAGTGCAACTTTGACATGGACTCTTTCAGAAATATTACTTGATACAACAGCTGCCTGGATCTGAATTCTAGAATTTCCTTCTGATTAACCCTGCTCCATACTTTTCTCATCTCCTCTGAAATAGTTTGTGAAATCTATCTCTTTGAGCAAGCTTTTGTTCACCTGAACTTCTCTTGCCTTCACTGGTTTAGTGATACACAAGCAGGAGGCTGGAAGAACACAGCAAGCCAGGCAGGTTCAGGAGGTTGAGAAATCAACGTTTTGACTGTAACCCTTCTTCAGGACTCGGGGTGGGAGTAAGGGGAACTGCAGATAAAGGGGGGGAGGGGGTTTAGAACATAGAACATAGAAAAGTACAGCACAGAACAGGCCCTTTGGCCCACGATGTTGTGCCGAGGTTTAATCACAATGTAAAATCTAGTAACTTAACCTACGTACCCCTCAACTCACTGCTATCCATGTGCATGTCCAGCAGTCGCTTAAATGTCCCCAATGACTCTGCTTCCACCACCACAGCTGGCAACACATTCCATGAATTCACAACTCCCTGCATAAAGAACCTACCTCTGACGTCTCCTTTATACCTTCCTCCTAATATCTTCAAACTATGATTCCACTACTAGTCAATTCTGCCCTGGGGAAAAGTGTCTGGCTAATTGACTATCTATTCCTCTCATTATTTTGTACACCTCGATCAGGTCTCCTCCCTTCCTCCTTCTCTCCAGAGAGAAAGTCCGAGCTTATTCAACCTTTCTTCATAAGGCAAGCCCCCCAGTCCAGGCAGCATCCTGGTAAACCTTCTTTGCACCCTCTCCAAAAGCTCAGTATCTTTCCTATAGTAGGGCAACCAGAACTGGACACAATATTCCAAGTGTGGTCTCACCAGGGACTTGTAGAGCTGCAGCAAAATCTCGGGGCTCTTAAACTCAATCCCCCTGTTAATGAAAACTAAAACATCATGTGCTTTCTTAACAACCCTGTCCAGTTGTTTCTCCACTTTGAAGGATCTATGTACTTGAACATCAAGATCCCTCTGTTCCTCCACACTACCAAGAATCCTGTCTTTAATCCTATATTCAGTATTCGAGTTTGACGTTCCAAAATGCATTTATCCAGGCTGAACTCCATCTGCCATTTCTCAGCCCAGCTCTGCATCCTGTCTATGTCGCGCTGCAGCCTGCATTAGCCCTCTATACTATCGACGACACCTCCAACCTTTGTGTCATCTGCAAATTTACTAACCCACCCCTCAATCTCCTCATCCAAGTCATTTATAAAAACTACAAAGAGCAGAGGCCCAAGTACAGAGCCCTGCGGGTCACCACTCACCACAGACCAGCCAGCCAATTCTGAATCCAGGTAGCCAACTCTCCCTGCATCTCATATTTCCTGACTTTATGAATGAGCCTACTAGGTTCAGGTGGGCAGAGGGGCGGAGTGGTGAGGTAAGGATAGGTAAACACAGGTAGAGTGTACGGCCTGATTGGTCAATGGGAGGAATGAATCCGGTTGGTGGCTGGAAGGAAGGATCTATGAGAGGAATGAGGGAGGGGAAGAGGCTGGGAAGGGAGTCGGGGGATGGGAAGAGAGGTTATTTGAGTCCTACGGGGTGTAGGCTGTCCAGGCAGAAGATGAGGTGTTGTTCCTCCAATTCGCAATGTGGTGCATTGTGGCAATGGAGGAGGGCAACGATGGTCATGTCGGAGGAGTGGGAAGGGAAATTAAAATGGGCGGTGACTGGGAGGTCCAGTTGGCACTCCATCTGAGTGCCCATGGCCACCTCCGGGATTTGGATCAAATTCTGTCAGGAAATGTTTCCGTGAAGCACAGCAGCATTTTCTTCCATCTTGTAGACATTACTTAAATGCAAGTTGTTGTTGGATCAAATAAAGGGTGAGGATGCAGGACAATTGGATCACTCATGCAGATAATGAGTCAAATGATCTCCTTCTGGGTGTGTAATATTCTCAGCATACCACACCAAATTACCAGCCAAGATAAACACAGGAAGACAGGAAGGAGTACACAAGAATCCAGTGCCACAATCTTATTCTCTTCTACCCAATAAGCTTACATATCAAACTGCTAAAAGAGGCATTTGGCCACCTTGGCTACATTTTTATGCAACCGAATATTGTCGCTTATTTTTCTCTCCACATCCGTACCACTGGTTCACAAAGATGGTGAGTGTTAGCAGCTAAGTTCTCTAAAGGTAGGACACAATCCAGTGACTATACCTCAATGCCAAAGCTCATCTCCCTTCGTAATCTGAACATAGAGATAAGCGACATTTTATTCTTCCGATGTTGCATTTTTATTTACAGGATTGAAACAATGCTAAATAGAGAGAAGGTGAAATTGGATTCCACTGGCATGTTCCACTGGTGCCCACCAAAGGGCATCAATCAAGTCACACTGGTGGGTAATCGGATTTGCACTGCTGTTATCAAAAGAGCTGTAATATCAGTTTCTGTATCCTCTCTCAGTGTCTCCCACGGGTTTGGCTTCAATGCCAGGTGCTTGGGTCCTCCACCACAGTTCCAATCAAAAGATCTGTCAGAATCACTGCTCCATTAAGTTCCTGGCATGACATATGATCTTGGAACACAATCTCCTTGTGAAATGATAATCCCTGCCCCAATGGTAGGGATTTGTACAGAATTTACAGCACCAAAATCAGTCAGATGGTCCAAGTGTTCTGTGCCAGTTTTTATACTCCATATCCTGTCACCAACTTTCCTTAGCTCCCTCTATGTTTATACAACTTGCTTTTAAATGCTATTCACCTCAACCACTCCCTGTGGTCAGGAGTTCCACATTCTTACCACTTAGTGGATTTCTTTGCACCTAACATATTTTTCTAGCCTCTGGTTTTGGACTTGCCCACAAATTGAAACTTTTTTATGACTGAATAATGTCACATCAGGAAAGATTTGATCTCTGCTTGTTCTAGACTGTTCCATATAGCCTTCACTATTTTTGACAACACTATCCCAATTCACATAAAAACCATGTAATTCCTTCCATGTAGAGAAGCAAACGGATGAAAAACCTGGCCAATTTTGTCAATTCCTCTGCAACTCATCAAGGTGATGGGACTAATGCAGCTAACCACTGTGACAATGGGCCCCCAGTAATACCTATCCACTTATTAAAAAAAAGTGACTTCCAGCCGAGCCAGAAACAGCTGCTTTTGCATCTGTACGAATTCGGTGAATCGGTGTCCAGCACAGTAGCTTGGTTCAAAGGTTCATGGTGCTTGAGAAAAGAATGGCAACAGCACTGAAGGAGGCTATTTTACCCAATGAGCCCATATTGCCTTAGTGACTGTGGTTTTAACCCATTGTTCCTGCCTGACCCCATTAGCCTTGAACTGAAGCGTTTGAAAATGTAATTACACAACATCTACCGCACTTCCCTCATCAACTATTTTGGAACTCCTTCAAAAAGCATAGAACATAGAACAATACAGCACAGAACAGGCCCTTCGGCCCACGATGTTGTGCCAAACATTTGTCCTAGCTTAAGCACCTATCCATGTACCTATCCAATTGCCGCTTAAAGGTCACCAATGATTCTGACTCTGCCACTCCCACAGGCAGCGCATTCCATGCCCCCACCACTCTCTGGGTAAAGAACCTACCCCTGACATCCCCCCTATACCTTCCACCCTTCACCTTAAATATATGTCCCCTTGTAACACTCTGTTGTACCCGGGGAAAAAAGTTTCTGACTGTCTACTCTATCTAGTCCTCTGATCATCTTATA
>NC_057751.1:739044-744439 GCF_004010195.1 Chiloscyllium plagiosum
TTGTACAGGTCCCATCTTCCCCAGAATGCAGTCCAATTGTCCAAATATCTGAAGCCTTCCCTCCTACACCAGCCTTGCAGCCATGTGTTCAACTGCACTCTCTCCCTGTTCCTAGCCTCACTGTCATGTGGCACTGGCAACAACCCAGAGATGACGACTCTGTCTGTCCTAGCTTTTAGCTTCCAGCCTAATTCCCTGAGCTCCTGAATGACCTCCCCACCCCTCTTCCTACCTATGTTGTTGGTGCCAATGTGCACCACGACTTCTGGCTGCACACCCTCCCCCTTAAGGATTCTGAAGACACAGTCCGAGACATCTCGGACCCTGGCACCCGGGAGGCAACAAACCATCCGAGAGTCTCGCCCATGTCCACAGAACCGCCTGTCTGTCCCTCTAAGTATAGAGCCGGACTTCGTGCCAGAGACCCGGTCACTGCAGCTTACCCCTGCTTGGCCATCCCCCCCAACAGTATCCAAAGCGATATATTTATTGTTGAGGGGATCGACCACAGGGGATCCCTGCACTGCCTGCTTCCTCCCCTTCCCACCTCTAACTGTTACCCAGCTACCTCTGTTCTCTGGCGTAACTATGTCCCTGTAGCCTCTATCTATCACCCTCTCAGCCTCTCGAATAATCCTCAGTTCATCCAACTCCAGCTCCAGTTCCCTAACGCGGTCTGTGAGGAGCTGGAGCTGGCTGCACTTCCTGCAGATGAAGTCGGCAGGAGCATTGGTGGTCACCCCTCCCTCAAACATCCTGCAGGAGGAACATAAAGCATGATTTCATTTTGTTAGTTGCCATGTTGAGTGACTTTCATATGCCCTTCTCTAGTTTCTGATATGACGCTTGTAGCTGCAAAACACACATAGCTGCTGGTCTGTGTGAAGAAAAACCCAGAGACAGCAATGGGCTGAAGAATCGTCCTAAGCCTGGTTGAGAGAGAGATGTTAGTCAGGACAATCTCCTCTCTGAAATCTTGTTGATTATTTTGTTTTATTGTTTCATTTACTTCCACATGTGTAACCACTGCTATCACTCAGCGCCCAGTTCTGGGCAGGTTTAACTGTCTTCTGCAATAAGTAAAACTAAGGTGCAATCTTCTGCTTATCTATTGTATAACAGGCTCGAGAGGTTGAATGGATTCCTCCTGTTTTCCAAGTTTGATCCTGATCACAAGAAGTATCCGTTTAAATAAAATCCTGTCCCAATGTTCCTACTTACAGAATCGTGCAATGGCAACGAGACTGCAACTCTCCAGACACGTGATAGTCTGCATCTTCGGGGAAGCACAGTACCCTGGGATAGGGCTGCGCAACTTTGTTATGCCTCTACGGGCAAGCAGCTTCGCCTACGATGAACTCAAGGCCATTGTGTTTGTGGGCTCTCTGGATTACATAAACCAGGAGTGGCCAACCATCAGCAACTTCCCCAAGATCTTCATTTTACCGGTAAGTGCAAGAGCAAGAGACACTCTTATTCCTTAGCAGGCTGAACAACGTGGAATGTCCCTGTGAGCACAGAGAGGGATATTGATACATGAAATGCAGGCCACAACATCATCTCCAAATTAGAAGATCAGGGCATTAAGACCTAAGATTTGATTACATCATTTCAGAACAATCGCTTTCAAAAAGCGAAAATTTGCATTTCCACCACACCTTTCACAATCTCGGGACAAGTTGAATCATTTTACAATCAATAAAGTTGAACCAGACTGAAGCCAAAACTGTGAAGCAGTCAAAGCAGATATTCAGTCTACAGCAAGCTCCCATAAACAGTAATGAGTATATGAATGATTTCTGGTCATCCCACAGTCCCAATGTGCATCAGAGGATAAACATAGCCTCAAGTTGACATCCAAAGGTGCAGTAGTCTCTCAGTACTGACTTTTGGACAGTGCAGTACATCTTATCAAATAATTCAGTGACAGTGCAGCAGAACTCATTGCTAACCCTGTTATTATTTTGTGGGTCTTCCTTTGTGCAAATTACCTGCCATGTTTGTGACAGGACAAAAATTAGAGTATCTGACTAGCCGTGAAAACACTTAGAGATATACACTTTCTCTCTCACTTGCTGCATTGGCTTTTTGTTGTCAGAACAAGCATAGTCAGTGTTTTAGAATCTTTGAATATTGATAAAAGATTATGTCTCATGACCTTATGGCCTTTGATACAGGGCTCACCATTATGTCGTGCTGATTTAAAAGCAGTTGGCATCAGTTCCTGCGACATGACCGTCATTATCTCATCAAATCGGACCAATTTGCAGGAGAAGACCCTGGAAGACAAGGAGTGTATCTTAGCAACACTCAATCTCAAGGCAATGCTTTTTGAAGAATCCATGGACATCAGTGACATGTTATTGGAATCTGCTGCAGGTACCTTTGCTTACGAGCTGAATGTTTAAGAAATTTTAAGTTATGAGATATTAAAGTACCTTGATGTAGTTGAAATAACTCAGCAGAGGCCAATACGCTGTCACCAAGTCACCCTTTATTTGCACAAGGACAGTCCTTGACACTGGTCTGGCTTCCACAGAACCAGCTCTCACGAGTGAACAGGATGTCGAACACTCCTGCTCTTCTCTGTCAGCAAAGGCTCCCTGATTGGACCAGATTGGACATGGAGCTCATATTTTCAGGTCTACCTGATTGACCTCATTGTAATCACAACAGGAGTAACTTGCCGAGTGACGGGTGGTTTAAACTACATTATTCGGAGAATAATAAGCTAGCAAAGAAGAATAAGGCCAATAAAGTGAAAATGTTGAACAGTCATCAGCAAGGAAGTACGACTTTTCATACTGGAACAGATGAAGGAGGACTATGATGAATACAGAGATAGGTTTCGATTGCACTTATGTAAGTGGACAAACTGCAGAATTCAGTTCGTGAACTTCAAACACAAATAGCCTCATATAGAGAATGGAAACAGGTGAAGTTGAGACAGAATTGGGCACTACATATTGCAAGATACAATGTGTTTCAAAAAGATACACAACACAGAAAAGAAAATGGTATAGCAGCACTGATTCGCAAAGACATTGCAATGTTGGAAAAAGACAGGGACCCATGCTGGGCAAGGACAGAATCCATTTTGCTATATTTCAGAAGGTAGGAAAGGAAGACTATAACTTTGGGATCTTCATAGGTCTCCAGATAATGATGGAGAAATAAAGGAGCAAATCTGCAAGGAAATCAAAGACATATGCACAAAAGAACACAATTTGAACATTGGGAATCTTTAATGACCAAAACACTGGTTGGTGCAGCATCAGAACATGGCTGATCTGCATCTGAAGCTGGAAACTAGTCAGGTACATCATCTATTAAATGCTGCACACCCCCAAATTGAAGGGCTGGGGATGATGAGAATAGGTAAGAGGGAGGAGAGTGGATGTCAGGACAAATCTACTATGACAGGGCTTCAGATGTACACTTCTCCATGATAAGGAGATGACATTTCTAAATGAAATGTGAGTTGACTTTCTTTTCTGTACATCAGACTCTGTAGTCTTAATTACTCGACTTGTCTTATCTCAGTGTTTATTGTACAAACCAGAAGAGTAGAACAGAATATCAGACACCAAAACATGAATTAACATGCACTACAACTGACAGCCACTGGAAGTGTGCCAACTGAGAAATGAGCCAGTGATAACTCAGTTAATTAGGTACCAATCCTTTGGTGTTCATGTTCAATCACACACCAGACAGTGGGCTACAGCTGTGAGATTCTCAATGATTTTGATTTTCCTTTTCAATCAAGGATCAGATACTCAGACCACATAATGAGATGTGTTAATTATGATCAAATGGGCAGTGCTCTCTTCTCTGACAAAGGAGGTCAAGGATGTTCACCCCTTTCCCGAGTTGGTCTTGGGTAAAACGCCCGCCTTAGTACAGAGTGTAACACTGAGTAAGTCAGGGGGTCAGTACTGAGGGAGCGCCGCACTGTCACAGGGTCAGTCCTGAAAGTGTGCTGTGCTGTCACAAGGTCAGAACTGAGGGAGCACCACTTCGACTGAGCACTGCACTATTGGAGGGTCCATACAGAGGGAGTGCCACACTGTCGGAGGGTCAGTACTGAAGGAATTCTGTGCTATTAGAGTATCTGTTAAATGCCTTACATTCTGTTGCTGCTTTCAAGTAACAGAATCTCTTATCGGCTGTTTAACCTAGAGAGCCAGCCAATGTTTTTAAAATCATGACAGAGAAACAAAGAGAGGCCTGAACGCCATCAGTCCATCAAATCTGCTTCTCCCTTCAACAGATCATGGCAAATTTGATAATCCTCAACTCCAATTTCTTGCCTTTTTCCCATAACCCTTAATCCCCTTGCTGATGAAAACTCTGTTTCTGACAGTTTGAATACACTTAACAACTCAGCCTTGACAGTGCTCTGTGGTAAATACATTCCATGGAATGACTGAGAGAAGAAAGTTTCTTTACTTATCTGGAATTAGGATGGTGAGCCTGTCCCCTGGTCATTAATGGCCCATTTAGGGAAAATCACTGGCAAGTGACTGGTCCTCACACAGCATGGGTTGACCATCCGTGTTTGTGCTTGACAGCAAGGACCATGAAACCAATGGGCAATTCCTACCCCACATGTTTACTGGGTTAGTAACATTGTGTGTACCTGTGATCTTTATGGGACATGTATTCAAACCAAGGCCATTGAGAAACCATTGTATCATAACTTGTTCCAAAATACTTTACTCACAATTAACAATTGTCTCACAGGAAATGATCATCCAAGTGCTGATATATCGACCGTCGAGAACAAGCATTACTACAGAATTCCTGTCATCACCGCACTTGGTAAATGCTTATGTCTTTCTAAAGTCTGTTTAAAGTGATCTATAAATTTCTCATCACAATCAGACTGCAGTTACACTCCAGTAATAATCTCTGGCTTCAACTCAGAGCGCAAACTTTGAAACCCCAAGGATTCTGAAACAAGCATGAAATCAGGAACAGGACATTGTTGTCAATGTGAGTACTGAGTCACAATTAAGTAGAATGGATGGCTTTGAGGTATGTAGAGAAGAGGTGTTGGAAATTCTGGAAAGGGTGAAAATAGATAAGCCCCCTGGGCCTGATGGCATTTATCCTAGGATTCTCCGGGAAGCAAGGGAGGAGATTGCAGAACCATTGGCCTTGATTTTTATGTCCTCGATGTCTACAGGAGTAGTGCCAGAAGATTGGAGGCTAGCAAATGTGGTTCCCTTGTTCAAGAAGGGGAATAGGGATAACCCTAGTAACTATAGGCCGGTGAGTCTCACTTCTGTTGTGGGCAAAGTCTAAGAGAGAATTGTAAGGGATAGGATTTATGAACATCTGGATAGGAATAATGTGATCAAGGATAGTCAGCAAGGTTTTGTGAAGGGCA
>NC_057751.1:745224-757874 GCF_004010195.1 Chiloscyllium plagiosum
TGAGTTCATGGAATGCCTTGCCAGTAGCAGTGGTGGACTCTCCCCCCTATTATGGGTATTTAAGCGGGCATTGGATAGGCATATGGAGGATAGTGGGCTAGTGTAGGTTAGGTGGGCTTGGATCGGCACAACATCGAGGGCCGAAGGGCCTGTACTGCGCTGTATTCTTCTATGTCCTATGTTCTATGTTCTATGAGTGCACGGGCTGTGTGGTCTTAGCTGTGGCTCTGAGAGTAATACTTTCATCTTTGACACTGTTGGTTGTGAGTGACAGTCCCGCTCCAGAGTCTTGAGCAGATTATTTCCGCTAACATTAACTGTGAAGCTATGAGGCAGTGCTTCACTGTCCGAGATTCCATTTGTCAGATGAGACATCCCTCTCAGGTGGATGTTCGATGGAGGAGTTGTTGGCTCAGCCAGTATTTATTGTCCATCTCCAGTTGCTGTTGAGGTGGTCATTAAACCTTACCTTCCAAACCTTTGTCTATCCAACTCCTTTTCTGGAGAGATACTGACCTTTATCCACCAAATTACATCAGAATGACCAAAAATTGAGGAAAACAAAGCAGCCTTTTGGGGGCACTGTCACTTTATTTTAAAAAAGATAAAGAAAAACTTGCAAAATCAAAATTTAATTTGATTTCATTTCTGGCCCTGTGGTACCCAATGCCCTTGAAAATCCTCAAGTGTGCCACTGAACATTGTGCGCTTCCTCTCCAAGGGCATACGCACAGCTCAGAAAAAGGCTAACAGTGTGAAATTACGGTCCCTTCCATAGCTCACTGCCTGGGACTATTAATATTAATATTAATATTCATGAATCGAGGAGGTCTTCTGACCCGACACACCCCCTGGATCAGATGTCCAAAAACCAGGTGCATGGAGGTGAATTGCAAACAAAAGTCTAGAAACAGGCATCTCGAAAAAGAAAGGGGCAAACTTCCCACAGCCAAGGTATATGTGGATCCTGGACTTTGCAGCACTCAAGAAAATGCAGTAGGCATAAATAGAGATGAACTTACAGCTGGTGGTGTTCCCCTATATGGCTGTCCATGTCTTTCTCGATGGTAGTGGAAGTGGTTTTCAAAGGTGTTGTCACAGGAGAACTGGTAAATTTCTGCAGTGCATCTTGTAAATGATACACACTAGTCCCACTATTGGTGGTAGAGGGAGGGGATGTTTGAGTGTGGTGCTAATGAAAGGGGTGCTTTTTCCTGGATGCTGTTAAGTTTCTTATGTTATTGAAGCTGCACCCATCCAGGCAAGTGGGGAGTATTCCATCGCACTCCTGACTTGTGCCTTGTGGATCGTTGACAAGAAGTCAGGAGTTGAGTTAGTCTCTGTAGAATTCCTAGTCTCTGACCTGTTCTTGTAGCTAATCCTGTTCATTTTCTTGTTAATGGAAATCTCCAGGATGTTGATAGTAGGGGAATTCAGTGATGGTACTGCCATTGTATATCAAGGAGCTTTGGTTGGTGTCTTTCTTGCTGGAGGTGGTCATTGCTTGGACTTTGTGTGGCAGAAGTTACTTGTCACTTGGCAGCCCAAGCCTGAATAGTGTTCAAGTCTTGATGCATTTGGACATAAGCTGCATGAGTATCTGAGAAGTCAGGAATGATGTTGAACATTTTGCAATCATCAGCAAACATTCCCACTTCTGATCTTATGATGGAGGGAAGGTTTTGATGAAGTAGCTGAAGGTGGTTGGTCCGAGGACACTACCCTGATGAACTTCAGCAGAAATGTCCTGGATGTGAAATGATTGATCTTCATCTTCCTTTGTATTTTTGGCTGAAGGTTGTGGAAAATGTTTCAGCCTTATTATTTGACAATGATGCACTAGGTTCCTTAATCAATGAGAGTTTAGAAGATTAAGGGGAGATCTTATAGAAACTTACAAGATAATACATGGCTTGGAAAGGGTGGACGCTAGGAAATTGTTTCCGTTAGGTGAGGAGACTAGGACCCGTGGACACAGCCTTAGAATTAGAGGGGGTAAATTCAGAACAGAAATGCGGAGACATTTCTTCAGCCAGAGAGTGGTGGGCCTGTGGAATTTATTGCCACAGAGTGCAGTGGAGGCTGGGACGCTAAATGTCTTCAAGGCAGAAATTGATAAATTCTTGATGTCACAAGGAATTAAGGGCTACGGGAAGAATGCGGGTAAGTGGAGTTGAAATGCCCATCAGCCAAGATTGAATGGTGGAGTGGACTCGATGGGCCGAATGGCCTTACGTCCGCTCCTATGTCTTATGGTCTTATCATTGAGGATGTGAATATTTGGGGAGCCTCCTTCTTATGGTCTTATCATTGAGGATGTGAATATTTGGGGAGCCTCCTCCTACAACGTGTTGTTTAATTGTCCACCACCATTTGTGGCTTGAAGTGACAGGACTGTAGAACTTAGATGTCATCTGATCATTGTAAGGGTGCTCTGCCATGTCCATTGCATGCTGTTTTTGCAGTGCTTGGTATGTTGTGTGAGTAAACCTTGACCAGGTTTACAGTCCATTTTCAGACAAACCTGATGTTGCTCCAGGAGTGTCTTCCTCCACTCTTCATTGAACCAGGATTGATTCCCTGGTTTAATGAGAATGGTAGACTGGGGGATATGCCGGGGCACAGAACGTGATTGAGTACAATTCTGTTTCTGCTGTTGGTAGCCGCCGGTGCATAATGGATGCCTAGTCTTGAGTTGCTAGATCTGTTTGAAATCTGTCCCGTTTAGCATGTGGTAATGCCACACATGCTGGAGGGCTTCCACAATGTGAAGGCAGGACCTTGTTTCTGCAAGCATTTTGTGGAGGTCATTCCTACTGATTCTGTTATGGACAGACATGTTTGTTATAGGTAGAATGGCGAGGGTATGGTCAGGTATCTCATTTAAGATCAAATGCCTGATCTTTGGACACCCAGTCTGGGGTGACAGACACGGTTAGAAAACCCTTTCGACTCATTGGTTTCCTCACCACCTGGCACTGGGCCAGTCAGGGAGTTATACCCTTCAGGACTTAGCCAGCAATTTTACCACAATTAGCAATGAACGTTGAAATCACCCACCCAGAATACATTCAGTGCTCTTACGGCCATCACTGTGCCCTCCCAATGTACTTCAAAATGTAAGTCAACTAATTCATCAGCCAAGGGGAGGACGTCTGTGTCAATTAGCAGGAGATTTCCATGAGGCTTCTTGGGATCAGGTGTCAATACTGAGGATTCCCAGGGCAACTCCCTCCTGACTGTACACCGCTGAGGCAGCATTGCTGACGTCACATTATCTGGAAGATTTGATTCTGTGAATATGACTATGTTAGGCCATTGCTTGACAGTCTGTGACACAGCTCTCCCAAATCGAACACAAGTCTTCCATCTCATCCTGCCCAGGTAAGGAGACCTTTACAGGGTTGACAGGCTGAGTATGTTGTTGTCGCTTCTGGTGAGTTGTTTGATGCTGAACATCTGCCTGGTTTTACTCTTTCCATGAAACACTGTAATGGTTCCGTACAATTAAATGGCTGACTCAGCCATTTCAGGGACTTCATGGTCGTGTGGCTGGAGTTACATTGACATCAGTTCAGGCAGTACTTCCTTCCCGAAAGAACTTTAATGAATCAGTCGGGCTCTTATAATACGCAATTCATGGTCATCCCTCAACTACTTTTAATTGCGGGTTAGTGAATTTCAAATTTAATTCAACCCAATATCCTCAGAGCATTAGCTGGGCCTGAAGAAGGGCTTATGCCCGAAACGTCGATTCTCCTGTTCCTTGGATGCTGCCTGACCTGCTGCGCTTTTCCAGCAACACATTTTCACCTCTGGATTACTGGTCCATTAACACTCCCACTATGCCACTGCATCCCTTTGTGTTCAGCATCTCATATTTAATCCTCCGCTAAGGTGATTGAAACTGATCCTCCAGAATCATTTATCTCCTTGGCTGCTGGGTTTCCAAAATTGCAAGACGCACCTTATCTCCCTCTCACATTTCTTCAAGGAATTTGAGAGTTGCTACAACACTGTTTTATTCTCAGCTTCCTTTTTAATTGCAGTTCACGATTCCAATGTCCATTTTCTGGATCAGGAGGATCGCGACGATCCCGATACGGATCTTTACCTTACACAGCCATATGCCAGTGGATGTGTGTTTGCATCAAATATTTTGAATTCCTTGATGTGCACAGTAAGTTAAAGAGATACTGCTTTATTTTTTCAAGGCCGTTGGGATCTCAGCACAGATTAAGCTGAATGAATTGGATCTGAGTGTCGTCACTTGAGGTGAAATTTGGTTGGTTAAAAGATCTGCCCTGGATTTGGAAATCCTGATAGCTCTCATTAAAAACAAGTTCAAAATATAAGTCCAATTGTTGACTTTTGTACCAGCAAGACAGAGGTATAATTGGGGTCTTGGGATAGTAATTTATCTGGGACATAAGAAGAGAAGTGAGTTGTGGGCTGTTGTGGCACAATGGTGCCGTTTCGACCTCTGGGTCAGAAGGCCTGCGTTCAAGTTTCACTTGCTCCAGACGAGTGTCGTAATATGTCTGAATAGGTTCACTAAAAATATCGCAAGGAGGTGAGGAATGAGATTTGTAAGGTGCAGGGGGACTTCAATGACTTAATGGAAGATTTAAAAAAAGGCATGAGGAGCAATATTTTTACACAGAGAGTAGTTTGTGTGCAGAATGAGCTTCCAGAGGAAGAAGTGGTTGAGGGTGGTGATAATTTTTCAAATACATTTAGGTAGGTACATGAAAAGGAAATGTTTGGAGCTATATAGGCCAAGTACAGGCAGGTGGGATTATGGTTGGCATGGACTGGTTGGACTGGAGCGTCTGTTTCCATGCTGTATGACTCCATGACTCTACAACTAAACATCTTCAGCTGATTCTTTAATTATCTTTCCTCCATTATAAGATCAAATGTTGGGGTGTTAGCTGATGATTGCACAAAGTTCAGCTCCATTTGTGATTCCTCAGATATTGAAGCAGTCCATGTTCAAATGGAACAAGATCTGGACAATATCCAGACTTGGGTTGACAAGTAGCAAGTAACATTCATGCCACACAAATATTAGGCAATGACCATTTCCAATAAGAGACAATCTAACCACTGATCCTTAACTTTCATTGACCAGAAACTCAACTGGACTCCCCACATAAATACAATGACAATAGAGCAGGTCAGAGGTTAAGAATACTGCAATGAGTAATTCACCTTCTAACTCCCAAAACCTAGAAGGCACAAGTCAGGAGTGTAATGGATTATGCCCACTTGCCTGGATGTGTGCAGCTCCAACAACATGCAAGAAGCTTGACACCATCCAGGAAAAAGCAGCCCGCTTGACTGACACTGCATTTATAAGCAGCCAATCCTTCCACCACCAATGCTCAGTCACAGCGGTGTGTACTATCTACAAGATGCACTGCAGAAATTCACCAAAGATCCTGAGGCAGCAACTTTCAACTCCCCCCACCCCCAACCACTACCATCTATAAGAATATGGGCATGGCATACATGGGAATACCATCCCCTTCAAGTTTGACTCCAGGCCACTCACCATCCTGACTTGGAAATATATCGCCATTCCCTCAGTGTAGATTGGTCACAATCCTGGAATTCTCTCCCTCAGGCCATTGTGGGTCAACCCACAGCACTTGGACTGCAGCGGTTCGAGAAGGCAGCTCAGCACCACCGTCTCCAGCCAGCGACACCCACATCCCACAAGTGAAAGAAAAAACAAGAATGCCTGAAATTATTTTTCAAAGAGGTGGCAATGGAGCTCCTGCGTTCAGGCCCTGTTGAAACCGGACAGAATTGGTTATCAGAGTTCACCTAACCACAACTTGCATTTATTTTGTGCCTTCAAACAGCTAACACACCAAAAGAGACATTACAAAGGCTACTAACAGTTTGATCAAAGAGGAAAGCTGGCAGGAGAGATAGAGAGGTGAAGAGATTTAGGAAAAGAATTCGAGAAATTCAGGCCCAGGCCAAGTGGAATGATGGGAGAAAGTGAGGGCTGCAGATGCTGGAGATTAGAGCTGAAAATGTGTTGCTGGAAAAGCGCAGCAGGTCAGGCAGCATCAAAGGAGAAGGAGAGTCGATGTTTCGGGCATAAGCCCTTCGGTCCACAGTGGGAATTCTCAAGAGGTCAGAAATGGAGTGGTGCAGAAATGTTTGAGGGTTTGAGGGCTGAGAGGTTTTCAGAGATGCAAAGGGTTGAAGCCATGAAAGGTTTGAACACAAGGAAGAGAGATTAAAAATAGAGGTCTCGGTGGATTGGGAACAAATGCAGGTCAAAGAGAACAGGTTGACAGAATTTGATGGAGTGAATGTAAGAGTTTGAATGTGTTGAAGCATGAAAGGGAGCAAGGTGAGACACTGGCCTGGAGAACCTTTGAAAAAAATCATGATTCATCAGAAATGAACCTGTCTTCCATGAACCTCACAAGCATCTGCAATGTTTTGCTTTCCAGACATACTTCAATGACAACATTCTGATGCTGATACGTACCCTCGTTACTGGGGGTGGGACACCGGAGCTCGAAGAACAGTTGGCTGATGAGGATTCCCTGAGGGGTAGTATCCATGCTCAGGACAAAGTACAGCAGCGGAACCGTTGCAAGCTAGCACGAATCACCCTGTGTGACGAGCGCTTTGCAGAGTTTGCTGTAGGTTATCTGTCATGTTCCCACACTAGGTGGTGTCTGAGTCTTCTTTGCTTGCGTCAAAAGGACGTACCAAGGTTGTCAACTTGTGAAAGGGGCTGTGATTCCTGGCTCGAGCCACTGAGTCAGAAGATTCAAACTCAGCTCACATGGCATCTCAGTGCAGTGTCAAAGTTGTGCTCCATCACAAAAATTGGCACAATTAAAGACAAAAGATGTCAATGAACTTATTGTACATAAATAGTCCAATCCACTCAATTGGCTCAAGCTGACATTCATTATCCAGATCAGTTTCCTCTGATCCACACCATCATTCTTCCAGTTCTTTATCCATCCTGCATTTATTTTGCTTCCTTTAAATACCTCTATGCACCTCAGGTGGTAGTGAGCTACACATTCTCATCACTCTCTGTATGAAGATGTTTCTCCCAAATTTCTTCCTGGATTGTTTTGGGACTGTTTTACAGTTACATCTGGGAAATATCTCTTCTGCTCTCTACCCCTGGACAGAATTCTTTCAGGTTTCCCTGTTCCAGTTCCAGTCCTCAGATCATGAAAGTAGTCTGTGCCCACATACAGCAAAACTTAACATCATTCAGGCCGGGTCTGAGAGTGGCCATACAAGAATTGTCTACGTCCAGGCAGAGAAACTCAACAGTCTTCCCTTGGCATTCAATGGTTTTATTGTTGCCAGGTCTCATAAATTGATCATCAGTGACCAAACTCTTCACTGTGCAATGTACATAAATACATTGGTTGCAAAAACAAGTCGGAGCCTTCAAAAAGTTACTCAATCTGCAGACTCTTTGAAGACTTCCCAAAATAATACGTTTATTTCATCACTTGTGTAGATATTTTTAATCAACCTATTCTTACATGTTATGACACGGATCAGGAGCTGGTGGGACTGGTTGCAAAAAACAATGCTGATGAAAAAGGTAAGATAATTTTACTGACAGTATTGGCTTGCTTTTCAACTGGCCATGGTAAAAGGTAGTGGCTATGTCTGAGGGTAGAACTGTCAAGGAATCAATGCTGGAAATGTGAAGGTGGGTGCTTAGGATAAGGAAAGTTTCAAATATTTCAACAAAATTTGGCAACACCAGCAAATGACTTTGTCAAGATAAGCTTTTAGTAAGATAAAGATGTTCTGTCTATCAGCTGGGACTGCTTAGAGCAGCAGCTTGTCCATCAAATGCAAGGACTGGTGAGCGATAGTCAACACAGCTTTGCGTGTGGAAAATCACGTCTCACTAACATGATTGAGTTTTTTGAAGAAGTAACGAAGAGGATTGAAGAGGGCAGAGGTCTACAGGCTTCAGTAAGGCGTTTGACAATGTTCCTCATGGTAGACTGGCTAGCAAGGTTAGATCATATGGAATACAGTTGGAGCTTGCCATTTGGATACAGAACTGGATCAAAGGTAGAAGACATAGGGTGTTGGTGGTGGGTTGTTTTTCAGACTGGAGGCCTGTGACCAGTGGTGTGCCATAAGGATCAGTGCTGGGTCCTCTGTTTTTCATCATTTGTATAAATGATTTGAATGTGAACACAAGATGTAGTTAGTAAGTTTGCAGACCAAAATTGGAGGTGTAGTGGACAGCGAAGAAGGTTACCTCAGTCTACAACAGGATCTTGATCAGGTGATCAATGGGCTGAGAAGTGGCAGATGGAGTTTAATTCAGATAAATGTGAGGTGCTGCATTTTGGAAAGGCAAATCAGAGCAGGACTTATACACTTAATGGTAAGGTCCTGGGGATTATTGCTGAACAAAGAGAACATGGTTCCTTGAAAGTGGAGTCGCAGTTGGACAGGATAGTGGAGAAGGCATTTGGTACGCTTTCCTTTCTGGTCAGAATATTGAGTACAGGAGTTGGGAGGTCATGTTGCAGCTGTACAGGGCATTGGTTAGGCCACTTTTGGAATACTGCATGCAATTCTGGTCTCCTTCCTATCAGAACGATGTTGTGAAACTTGAAAGGGTTCAGAAAAGATTTACAAGGATGTTGCCAGGGTTAGAGGATTTGAGCTATAGGGAGAGGTTGAGTAGGCTGGGGCTGTTTTCCCTGGAGTGTCGGAGGCTGAGGGGTAACCTTACAGATGTTTATAAAATCATGAGGGGCATGGATAAGGCAAATAGACAAGGTTTTTGCCGTAAGGTGAGGGAGTCCAGAACTAGAGGTATATGTTTAGGATGAGAGGGGAAAGATTTAAAAGGGACATGGTGGCCAACTTTTTCTCACAGAGGGTGGTATGTGTACGGAATGAGCCGCCAGAGGAAGTGGTGGAGGCTGGTACAATTACAACATTTACAAGGCATCTGGATGGGTAAATGAATACGAAGGGTTTGGAGGGATATAGGTCAAGTGCTGGCACATGAGACTAGATTAATCTGGGATGTCTGGTCATCATAGACAAATTGGATCGAAGGGTCTGTTTCCATGCTGTACATCTCTATGACTACGTAAGTACATTTTTTCATGGCTTGTGTTAAGCTTGCAGACTTCAATGTGAGAGCTACTGGGACATTAAGGCAAGCAGTATGTATGTGCCTGTGAAAGACAAGGTCAACACCTATGTTTCAGTTGTCCCAACATTCACCTTTCAAGGTTGTGTGAGAACTTCACCAGGTAGGTTTCAATTGCAATGTAATGATTTGACCTTATTCATTTTATTCATGTATCGTCAGATGGTTTTTATCATCATATTTTGGTTTTACTAGGATGGAGGAAGGTACATGGATCTGTTTTGCAAAGCACTGAATGTTTATGGGATACTTTGCTTTGGAATATTTCGATTGCAAGATCCAGAAAAGCAATCAAAGAAGCGGTAATTCTTTTGATTATTGTGCAATTTTGATGTACCCAGCACATCTATTCAGAGCCCTGACCACTGCATTTTAATTTGTTGACATCTGCCACAATTGTTGACATCTGTCACAGGAACATCGTAATATAGGAACAAAACAGAACTCAGCATCTCCAGTGAATCAACTCAGAATGCTAAAATTCACACAACACCAGGTTATAGTCCAACAGGTTTAATTGGAAGCACAACTTTTGGAGCGACGCTCCTTCATCAGGTGGTAGTGGAGGACACGATTGTAAGACACAGAATTTATAGCAAATGTTTACAGTGCGATGTAACTGACATTATACATTGAAAAATACCTTGATTGTTGAGTCTTTCATCTGTTCGAATACCATGATAGATTCACTTCTTTCATGTGTAAATCACAAACCTTTTTTATAAAAGTTACATTCTCAGGTTAACTGTAACAATTGATGTTAGCCAGATACTATGTTGAAGGTGTTAGCCCCCTGTGTTCCCTGTCTGTGCCATAATGTTTCATCTCATTCTAATCTAAAACTTGAGTTAACAGAGTCTTACATGGATTCATGCAGTTTTTGAGAAAAGTACAATGTAACTCTGCAAGTACAAATTCACCCCACAAATGTATATGTGTTTGCGTGTGCGCGTTTGTGTAGGAATATCTGTGCGTATGTATAGTGCAATGGTGGTCACCTGTAGTGTGACATGAACCCAAGGTCCCGGTTGAGGCCCTCCCTATGGGTGTGGAACTTAGCTATCAGCCTCTGCTTGGCCATTTTTCGCTGCTGCCTGTCCTGAAGTCTGCCTTGGATGATGGTCACCCGAAGGTCCGAGGTCGAATGTCTTGGACTGCTGAAGTGTTCCCCAACTGGGAGGGAACCCTCCTGTCTGTTGATTGTTGGGCGGTGCCCACTCATCCATTGCTGTAGCCTTTGCTCAGTTTCTCCAATGTACCATGCCTCAGGGCATCCTTGCCCACAACATATAAGATAGACAACGTTGGCTGAGTCACATGAGAACCTGCCATGTACATGGTGGGAGGTGTCCCCAAGTGTAATGGTAGTATCCATGTCCACACTCTGACATGTCTCGCAGCGCCGAACGTGACTGGGTTGTATGGAGTTGTCCTGAAAGCTGGGCAGTTTGCTGCGAACAAGATCTGTTTGAGGTTTGGCGGTTGTTTAAAGGTGAGCAGTGGAGGTGTGGAGAAGGTCTTGGTGAGGTGCTCATCCTCATTGATAATGTGTTGCAGGAAGAACACACACACACACACACACATATATGTTTGTGGGGTGAATTTGTACTTGCAGAGTTACATTGTACTTTGCTCAAAAACTGCATAAATTCATGTAAGGTTATTAACTCACTTTTTATTTCAAATCAGTCTAAATATTATGGCACAGACAGGGAACACAGGGCAAACACCTTCAACATAGTATCTGGCTAACATCAATTGTTACAGTTAACCTGAGAATGTAACTTTTATAAAAAAGTTTTGTGATTTACACATGAAAGAAGTGAATCTATCATGGTATTCGAACAGATGAAAGACTCAACAAACAATCAAGGTATTTTTCAATGTATAATGTCAGTTACATCACACTGTAAACATCTGCTATAAATTCTGTGTCTTACAATCGTGTCCTCCACTACCACCTGATGAAGGAGCGTCGCTCCGAAAGCTAGTGCTTCCAATTAAACCTGTTGGACAATAACCTGGTGTTGTGTGATTTTTAACTTTGTATACCCCAGTCCAACACCGGCATCTCCGAATCATAACTCAGAATGCTATGCTCAGCAGCAGCAGTGTGTACAATCTACAAGACACACTGCAGAAATTCACCAAAAATCCTGAGACAGCACCTACCAACTCCAAGACCACTTCCATCTAGGAGGACAAGGGCAGCAAGTTCCACTTCAAGCCACTCACAATCCTGACTTGGAAACATATTGCTCTTCCTTCACTGTCTCGCTGGGTCAATATTTTGGAATTTCCTCCTTAGTGGCACTGTGGGTCGACTCAGAGCACGTGGACCGCATCAGTTCAAGAAGGCAGGTCACTACCACCTTCTCAAAGGCAACTCGGCATGGGCCATAAATGCTGCTCAGCCAATGATGCTTACAACCCACAGATGAATTTTTTAAAAACCTGAAGGACTGATTGGTATTATAATTCTCCCATTTAATCCCCTTATCCAACAAAAAGCTACCCATCTCAGTTTTGACATTTTCAGTTGGTCCTCAACCTTAACAGCTTTTTGAAGGAGAGTTCTGGATTTCCACTAGCCTTTGTGCATGAAATACCCTTCTGAAAATAGAGGTCCTCTGCGATAACACGCATTTCATTAATGCAACTTTGATAACATGCAATTGATGAATTGGGGACACTGTATCTATCGCACAAACTTTTAATGCATGTCTTAGTTCTAACATGACTCTGGCCCCCATTAGTTTAAATAGTGCTGCTTTAAGTGAT
Organism: Chiloscyllium plagiosum; assembly: GCF_004010195.1. NCBI lineage: Eukaryota > Metazoa > Chordata > Chondrichthyes > Orectolobiformes > Hemiscylliidae > Chiloscyllium > Chiloscyllium plagiosum. The sequence continues at coordinate 757,202 of NC_057751.1, forward strand.
TTTCTTATAACACCAGATTACACAATAACAGAACCGTTACAGCAGAGCTGACTGTGTCCTCAAATGAGCATACCATAACTTTAAAGTAAAGCAAAGAACTGCCAGTGCTGACGATCTGAAACAATCTGTGGGGAGAAAACAGAGTTAATGTACAAGTCCAACGACTTGTCATCGGAATATTTCTGCAGAAGGGTCACTGGACATGAAGGTTGAAACTTTATTGCTGGAACAGCACAGCAGGTCAGGCAGCATCCAGGGAACAGGAGATTCGACGTTTCGGGCACAGGCCCTTCTTCAGGAATGAGCAGAGAGTGTTCAGCAGGAGAAGATAAAAGGTAGGGAGGAGGGACTTGGAGGAGGGGCGTTGGAAATGTGATAGGTGGAAAGAGGTCAAGGTGAGGGTGATAGGTCGGAGTAGGATGGAGGCGGAGAGGTCAAGAAGAAGACTGCAGGCCAGGAAGGCGGTGCCGGGCGGGAGGGACTCGGCTGAGACAAGGTGGGGGGAGGAGGGATGAAGAAACTGGTGAAGTCCAAGTTCATCCCCTGTGGTTGGAGAGTTCCCAGTCGGAAGATAAGACGCTCCCCCTCCGACCGGCGGGTTGTTGTGGTTTGGCGGTGGATGAGTCCAATGACCTGCATATCCTCGGTGGAGTGGGAGGAGGAGTTGAAATGC
>NC_057751.1:758345-785256 GCF_004010195.1 Chiloscyllium plagiosum
AAGGGGAGGGAGGAGTCCGAGATTGTCCAGGTGAATTTGAGGTCGGGGTGGAAGGTGTTAGTGTAGTGGATGAACTGTTCAACCTCCTCGTGGGAGCACGAGGTAGCGCCGATACAGTCATCAATGTAGCGGAGGAAAAGATGGGGGGTGGGGCCAGTGTAGTTGCGGAAGATGGATTGTTCCACATACCCTACGAAGAGGCAGGCATAGCTGGGGCCCATGCGGGTGCCCATGGCTACTCCTTTTGTTTGGAGAAAGTGGGAGGATTGGAAAGAAAAGTTGTTCAGGGTGAGGACCAGTTCGGTCAGTCGAAGGAGGGTGTCGGTGGAAGGGTACTGGGTGGTACGGCGGGAAAGGAAGAAGCGGAGTGCTTTGAGTCCTTCGTGATGGGGGATGGAGGTGTACAGGGACTGGATGTCCATGGTGAAGATGAGGCGTTGGGGACCGGGGAAGCGGAAATCCTGGAGGAGGTGGAGGGCGTGGGTGGTGTCATGAACGTAGGTGGGGAGTTCTAGGACTAATGGGGACAGGACCGTGTCGAGGTATGCCGAGATGAGACCGAACTGGTCCTCACCCTGAACAACTTTTCTTTCCAATCCTCCCACTTTCTCCAAACAAAAGGAGTAGCCATGGGCACCCGCATGGGCCCCAGCTATGCCTGCCTCTTCGTAGGGTATGTGGAACAATCCATCTTCCGCAACTACACTGGCCCCACCCCCCATCTTTTCCTTCGCTACATTGATGACTGTATCGGCGCTACCTCGTGCTCCCACGAGGAGGTTGAACAGTTCATCCACTACACTAACACCTTCCACCCCGACCTCCGCCTCCATCTTACTGTCAACTTCACTCAAGTGGGTAATGTCTAAGCTAAGAAGCTGATGGATTGCATGGTCCACTCCAGGGAGCTGAGAACTTCACCTAGACTGACTAGTGGAGTACTATAGGAGGTGGCATTTGCCTGGGCCATTAAAGTAATTCAGACATTACTCATGTGTTCTGTTAGGCACCATGATATAGTGCAAGGAAAACAGAATTGCTTTTGTGCTCATCAACACTACACAGACTGACGCCGCTATGAAAAATAAATTATTTAGTCACTTACCTCAGTTGCATGTACCAGTTGCATACATCAGTCTGTTGCATTGACTCAAAACTTCAGTCAGGACAGCTGAGTTAATACAAAATCATTGTTGTGACACAGACATTGTGGCAACCAACCAAATATAGCAACAGTGATCCAATGGCCAAATGATCTACTTTGTTGGTGATGCTAGTTGAGGCCAGGACACTGGACATAATCCCATTGCCCTTCTGCAGAATGATGCTGTGGAATCTTTATGCTTCAGGAAGAAAAATCCATTAAAACATACTAGTCCACCTTTTCTTATATTCTTATAATTGGAAACCTGGGATGACCAGGATGTCCATTTCCAAGTGTTATTACTGGCTTTTCCCTCTGGGTAAAGTCTCATCGGAAGTGAACTGCACACATTAATTTGATATCTTTCAAGAAAAGAAATATCCTCAAGTTCTCCACAGGAGTGTAAAACAAAAACAAGCCAAAGAAAGTTTTTTGGACAGATAACCAAACCATGGCACCAAATTCCACTGCTTCAATTTGCCACTTTTGGCTCTGTGAGCGAAGTTGGTGTGAGCTGTTTTTAAAGAAAGTGCAAATACGATCAAAAGTAACATTCAAAAGCGAATTAGGTGAATAATTTAAAAGGAAACGTGTTGGGCTATGGGAAGGGGCAATAAAGTGGGACAGATTGTACAGCCTAAACAAGAGCCAGCACAAGTTCAGCAGGCTGAATAATCTCCGTTTGTATTGCGTCATTCTGATTCTAAGTGATTTGTGCTGTTCTCTTTCAGATTTGTCATCACAAATCCCTCTCCTTTATTTGAACTTAATATGACGGACTTCATCATGTGCACTGTGCCCTTCCACGACACACAAACCATGGCTACTTCCACCTACTGTCACAGAAATTACTCTTCCAAGTTTATTCCATTGCACACATTGACCAGAAAACATTCCATAAGATTCACAAAGGTTCCAAAGGATGGTCATGAGTCTGAGAGTGAGAATAGATTAGTCAAAGATGAGGAGAAACCAATTGAGGACAGGCACATTTTGGGCACAGACAGAGTTTTCGAAGACAATAGTGCCTCCAAAAACAGGTTAAAAACTTTGGAAAGGGCTGTGATTGACCAGTGGAAACATTTCAAAAGAACGACTGAATTGCACATGCATCCAAAGGACAAAACTAAATCTGTTAACATGACAGCAACTGAACAAGCAAAGGCAGTGTCAGAATCCAGTGAAACCTCATTGGTGAGAATGTTTGAGGTGCCACCAAAACCTGACAAAGTAACCACAACTGGAAGCTTCGAAAGAGGTTCAATACATGAAGAAATTGTCACTGGACAATTAGAGATAACAAAACCTAATAGCGAAAACAAGAGCAGACAATCAAAGGAAGATCAAAAATCTGGTGAAGAAGCAGTATTTGATCATTCAAAGGAAGAGTTAAAATCTGCTGAAGAAGCTATAGCTGAGGAATCCAGAGAAGACCAAAGATCTGGTGAAACTGCTCCAGAGTGAATTTTTCATGATAATTACATATGGGTCTGGCAGCAGATCTACTGCAACCATTTTTGTGTTTCTCTCACCATTAACCAATAAAATTCTGACAACACTTCTTTATTTACTTATTTCGATCTTCGACCTGTCTGCTCCTTACACTTACAATGAGACTGGGAAATTTTTAAGCAGTTAAGAACAAAGAATAGAGAGAAGTACAGCAAAGGAGCAGGCCCTTCAGCCCTCCAAGTCTGTGACGATCACCAAGCCCTAACTAAGCTAAAAGATTGGGTCTGTATTCCCTCCTGATTCATGTAACCATCCAGATGCCTCTTCAATGTCACTAATGTATCTGCTTCCATTACCTCTTCTGGCAGTGTGTTCCAGACACTTGCCACTCTCTGCGTGAAAAACTTCCCTCGCACATCTCCCTTAAACATTCCACCTCTCACCTTGAACTTCTGCCCCCTTGTAATTGAAACTTAAACCCTGGGAAAAAGCCTCTGACTATTCACCCCATCTAGGCCTTTCATAGCTCTGTAGACCTTTAACAGGTCTCCTCTCAGCCGCTATCTTTCCAGTGAACACAATCCTCATCTGTTTCATCCTTCCTCAAACCCAATGTCCTCGAGAAGGCAACATCCTGGTGAACCTTCTCTATACTCTCTCCAAAGCTTCCACATCTGTCTTGTTGTGTGGTGACCAAATACTCCAAATGCAGCCTCATAGGGTTTTATATAGCCGCAGGAGAAAGCGAGGACTGCAGATGCTGGAGATCAGATCCTCATTGCTGATGAAGGGCTTATGCCAAAAACATCAACTCTCCTACCCCTCAGATGCTGCCTGACCTTTATATCACTGCAACATGGTTTGCCAACTCTTGTACTCTATGCCCTGGCCGATGAAGGCAAGCATGCTGTCTGCTTTCGTCATCACCTTGGCCACTGTGTTGCCACTTTTAGGGAACCATGGACCTGCATGCCCAGGTCCGTCTGCATATTCATGTTCCCAAGGGTTCTGCCATTTACAGGAGAATTCAAACTTCAATTTGATCATCCAAACTGCATCATCTTGCATTTGTCTGGATTAAACTCCATCTGCCATTTCTGTGCCCAAGTTGCCAATCTATATCCTTTTGTATCCTTTCACAATCATCGGCACTATTAGCAACTCCACCAATCTTCGTGTCATCTGAAAATTTATGAATCAGACACTCACATTTTCCTTCAGATAATTTCTATACACAACAAACAACAAGGACCGAAAACTGACCCCTGTGGAACACCACCAAGTACCGGTCTCCATTGTGAAAGACACCCTTCCACCGGTACCCTCTGTCTTCTGTGACCAAGCCAATTTTGTTTCCATCTAGCCAGACCACCCTGAATCCCATGTGACTTTAGTTTCTGTAACAATCTGCCACATGGGATTTTATCAAATACCTTACTAAAGTCCATATAAATTATATCCACAGCCCTTCCCTCATCAATTATCTTTGTCACCACTTCAAAAAAATTCAATCAGGTTGGTTACTCATACAAAACCATGCTGTCTGTCACTAACTAGTCCAATTTCTTCCATATGTGCACATATCTTGTCCCTCAGTATCTTCTCCTAGAGCTTCCCCACCACCGACATCAGATTCAGTGGCCTACAATTTCCTGGATTATCTCTGCTTCCTTTCTTAAACAACAGAACAACATTGGCTAATCTCCAGTCCTCTGGAACCTCACCTGTTGTCAATGAAGATGTGAAGATGCCTGCTAATGTCCCAGTTATTTCTTCCCTTGCCTCTCGCAGTAACTTGGGACAGATCCCAACTGGCCCAAGGGACTTGTTTACCTTAATGTAATTTAGGACATCCAAAAGTTCTTTCATCAATATATTGACATTTCTAGAGTATTCATCCCTGATCTCAATATCAGTCATGACCTTCTCTCTTTGGTGAATACTGATGTAAAGTACTTCTTAAGGATCTCTCACACTTTTGCTCTGGCTCCACACATTACTTCCTTCCTTTGTCCCTGAGTGGGCCTAGTTTTTCCCTTGCTACCTTCTTTCTTCTAATATAGGCATTAAAAAAATTGAGATTCTCCTTGAACCTGTTTGCTAAAGATATTTCATGGCCCCTTTTAGCCTTCCAAATTCCATGTTTAAGCTCCTTTCTAATTTCTCTAGACCCCACAAGGGCATAATCAGTTTGTAGGTGCCGAGACCTAGTGTCGGCTTCCTTTTTCCTTTTGACTCAAGCTTACAATTTCCCTTGTCATCCGTAGTTCCTGAAGTCTGCTATCCCTATCTTCACGTTTTGCAGAGACATACATGTCCTGCTCTTTAATCAACTGGCATTTAAAAGCCTCCCACATGCCAGACATAGATTTACCCTCCAATAATTGCTCTCAATCTACAGTCCCCATGAAATCTGTGTTGATCTGCAAAGGCATGGTGAAATATAGAGTCATAGAGATGTACAGCACGGAAACAGACCCTTCGGTCCAACCCATCCATGCCAATCAGATATCCCAAACCAATCTAGTCCCACCTGCCAGCACCCGGCCCATATCCCTCCTATTCATATACCCATCCAGATGTCTTTTAAATGTTGTAATTGTACCAGCCTCCACTACTTCCTCTGGCAGCTCATTCCATACCCGTACCACTTTCTGTGTGAAAACTTGGCCCCTTAGGTCCCTTTTATATCTTTCCCCTCTCACCCTAAACCTATGCCCTCTAGTTTCTGGACTCCCTGACCCCAGAGGAAAGACCTTGCCAATTATCCTATCCATGCCCCTCATAATTTTGTAAACCTCTATAAGGTCACCCCTCAGCCTCCGACACTTCAGGGAAAACAGCCCCAGCCTGTTCAGCCTCTCCCTGTAGCTCAAATCCTTCAACCCTGGCAACATCCTTGTAAATCTTTTCTGAACCCTTTCAAGTTTCACAACATCTTTCTGATAGGAAGGAGACCAAAATTGCACGCAATATTCCAATCGCCTAACCCCCGTCTGATCAAGATCTTGTTGTAATCTGAGGTACTCCTCTTCACTGTCCACTACACCTCCAATTTTGGTGTCATTGGCAAACTTACTAACTGTACCTCTTATGCTCACATCCAAATCATTTATGTAAATGACAAAAAGTAGAGGACCCAGCCCCGATCCTTGTGGCACTCCACTGGGCACAGGCCACCAGTCTGAAAAGCAACCCTCCACCACCACCCTCTGTCTTCTACCTTTGAGCCAGTTCTGTATCCAAATGACTAGTTCTCCCTGTATTCCATGAGATCTAATCTTGCTAATCAGTCTCCCATGGGGAACCTTGTCGAATGTCTTACTGACGTCCATATAGATCACATCTACTGCTCTGCCCTCATCAATCCTCTTTGTTACTTCTTCAAAAAACTCAATCAAGTTTGTGAGACATGATTTCCCACGCACAAAGCCATGTTGACTATCCCTAATCAGTCCTTGCCTTTCCAAATACATGTATATCCTGTCCCTCAAGATTCCCTCCAACAACTTGCCCACACCGAGTTCAGGCTCACTGGTCTACAGTTCCCTGGCTTGTCCTTACCACCCTTAAACAGTGGCGCCACGTTTGCCAACCTCCAGTCTTCCGGCACCTCATCCGTGACTATCGATGATACAAATATCTCAGCAAGAGGCCCAGCAATCACTTCTCTAACTTCCCACAGAGTTCTCGGGTACACCTGATCAGGTCCTGGGGATTTATTCACTTTTAACCGTTTCAAGACATCTAACACTTCCTCCTCTGTAATCTTGACATTTTGCAAAATGTCACAATCTATTATCCTACAGTCCATATCTTCCATATCCTTTTCCACAGTAAATACTGATGCAAAATACTCATTTAGTATCTCCCCCATTTTCTGTAGCACCACACAAAGGCTACCTTGCTGATCTTTGAGGGGCCCTATTCTCTTCCTAGTTACCCTTTGTCCTTAATGTATTTGTAAAAACCCTTTGGAGTAGATACAGGTACAGTTAGAACACTTAAAAGACATTTGGACAGGTACATGAAAAGGAAAGGTTTAGAAGGATATGGACCAAACACAGGCAAGTGGAACTTGTTTAGTTTGGGAAACGTGGTCAGCATAGATGAGTAGGACTGAAGGGTCTGTTTCCATGCTGTCTGACTCTATGACTATGTTTATCTCAAGAGAAGAAACATGTAATACACACAAGTGCAAGAAATATATTGGGATCTCACTGTCAATGAAAGTAAAGCCACTGAAATTTGGCAAGAAACCATCCATCTATCATTAGTGTTATTGTCCTCATGAGAAATAATGTTCATCCCAAGATAAAATTACTTGTTCAGAACACATTAACACTAATTAAAAGAAAGCCAATTTGTGGGCGGCACGGTGGCACAGTGGTTAGCACTGCTGCCTTACAGCGCCTGAGTGAGAAATAATGTTCATCCCAAGATAAAATTACTTGTTCAGAACACATTAACACTAATTAAAAGAAAGCCAATTCAGGACTGTGCAAAGCAGAGTTAAAACTGACAGTCAGACATGGAAATATTTGCATGAAGAATTGTCTGTGGAGTGGATTGCCTCTTTGAAAGGATGATATTGTGCAAAATTAGCACCATGGAAATTCTTCATTTTGTAAAAGAGCTCAACTGTATCTTATGCCCTTTCAGAAAAGTTACCTGCCAATCCTTGAGCAATCTGGGCCTGTCCAAGACTCCAATTTTGCATCTACATAACTGACTCTGACTAGTTCTGTGAAGGAGCCGAACAAGTCACTGAGATGTACCGAAGACTACCACGGATGAGGTAAGAGTCACAACACCACGTTCTCAGGGCAACTTGGATGAAACAATAAATGTTGACATTGTCAGCAGTCCTTGCGTTACAAGAATTAGATTTTAAAAAAACATATTTACCTAAAATTGCTGACAGAACATTTCATATTCCAGCTTTTAGAACACAGAACACAGAACAGGATAGTGCAGTAGAGGCCTTTCGGCCCTTGATGTTGTGATGACCTTTTATCCTATTCTAAGATCAGACTAACCTACATAGCCTTCAATTTATTATCATCCATGTGACTATCCAAGAGTCACTTAAATGTTCCTAATATGTCTGACTCTGCTATCACCGCTGGCAGTGCATTCCATGCAGACACCTGTGTGTAAAGAACTAACCTCTGACATCTCCCCTGAACTTCCCTCCAATCACCTTAAAATTTTTGCCCCCTTGGGATCGCCATTTCTGCTCTGGGAAGATGTCCCTGACTATTCACTCTATCTATGCCCCTCATCATCTTGTGCACCTCGATTGAGTCACTTCTCATCTTTGTTCACTCCAATGAGAAACGCCCTAGCTCCCTCAACCTTTCTTCAAAAGACATGCTCTCTGGTCCAGACAGCACCCTCTCTAAAGCTTCCACATCCTTCCTATAATGAGGCAACCAGACCTGAACACAATATTTCAAGCGTGGCCCAACCAGGGCTCTTGGAGCTGCAGCATAACCTCATGGCTCTTAAACTCAATCACTCTGCTAATGAAAGCTAACACACCATACGCCTTCTTAACAACCCTATCAACTTGAGTGGCAACTTTGTGGGATCTACGGACATGGAGCCCAAGATTCCTCTGTTCTTCTACACTGCCAAGAATCCTGCCTTTAACCCTGTATTCTCCATTCAAATTTGATCTTCCAAAATGAATCACTTCACACTTTTTCAGGTTGAACCCCATCTGCCACTTATCAAGCCAGTTCTGCATCCTGTCAATGTCCCGTTGCAACCTACAACAGCCCTCGACACTATCCACCACTCCACCAATCTTGGTGTCATTGGCAAACTTACTAACCCAACCTTCCACTTCCTCATCCAAGTTAGTTGTAAAAATCACAAAGAGCAGAGGTCCCAGAACAGATCCCTGTGGAACACCACTGGTCACTGAGCTCCAGACTGAATACTTTCCACCTACTACCACCCTCTGTCTTCCATGTATCCAGACAGCCAAATTTTCATGTACCCCACATCTCCTTACTTTCTGAATAAGCCTACCATGGGGAACCTTATCACACACCTTGCTAAAATCCATGTACATTACAGCCACTGCTTTACCTTCATCATTGTGTTTTGTCACATCCACACAGACTTCAGTAAGGCTTCTAAGGCAGCACCTGCCCCTCACAAAGCCATGCTGACTACCTCAAATCAAGCTATGGTTTTCCAAGCAATAACAAATCCTGTATCTCAGAATCCTCTCCAATAATGCCAACCAAGGGCTTTTGCCCAAAACGTCGATTTTCCTGCTTCTCAGATGCTGCCTGACCTTCTGTGCTTTTCCAGCACAGACATAAGACTGACTGGTCTGTAATTCCCTATTCCATTCCCTTTCTTGAATAAAGGAATAACATTTGCCACCCTCCAATCATCTGGCACTACTCCAGTGGATAAAGATCATTGCCACAGGCGCAGCAATCTCTTCCCTCATTTCCTGGGTACATCCCATCTGGCCCAGGGGACTTATCTAGCCTCATGTTTTTCAAAATTTCCAACACATCCTCCTTCTTCACATCAATTTGTTTGAGCGTATCAGCCTGTTTCACACTGTCCTCACAAGCAACAAGGTCCCTCTCAGTAGTGAATACTGAAGCAAAATATTCCTCAAGGACCTCCGTTACCTTCTCTGACTCCAGGCGCTGTTCCTGCCTAATAGCATTGTAATTCCCCCACCACAATTACATACTTTCCCATACTGTCTTCTCCTATGCCTCTCCATGATTATAGTAAGGGTCAGGGAGTTGTGACCACTATCACTGAAATGCTCTCTCACCGAGAGATCTGACACCTGACCTGGTTTGTTGTCAAGCACCAAATCCAATAATGGCCTCCCCTCTCGTCGGCCTACCTACATATTGAGTCAGGAGCCCTTCCTAGACACACCTGACAAGAACTGCTCCATCCAAAGTATTTGAACTAAGGAGGTTCCAATCGATATTAGGAAAGTGGGACATAACAACAACCCTGTTATTTCTGCACCTTTCCAAAATCTGCCTCCCGATCTGCTCCTCCATGTCTCTGTTGCTATTGAGGATTTATAGAAAACTCCCAGGAAAGTGACAGCGCCTTTCCTGTTTCTGACTCCCACCCATACTGACTCTGTAGACAAACCCTCCTCGACGACCTCCCTTTCTGCAGTTGTGAAACTATCGCTGATTAGCAATGCCACACCCCCACCTCTTTTACCTCCCTCCCTATTCCTTTTGAAACATCTCAATCCTGGAACATCCAACAACCATTCCTGCCCCCTGTAATATCTAAGTCTCTATAAAGTCTCTAAAATTGACGTACTTTAACCCATCACACTGACTGCAACTTTGCCCAATCACCTGTCTAGCCTTCTTCACAGATTCTCTGCCCCCTGTATCTGCCTGTTCACCAGCTACCCCATCCTCTGATCCCTAGCTCTGGTTCCCACCACTTCTGCCAAACTAGTTTAAACCCTCCCACAGAGCTCTCGCAAACCTTCTGCCTCGGATATTGGTGCCCCTCCAGTTCAGGTGCAACCCGTCCTCCTTTTAAAGGTCCCACCTTCTCCAGAAGGTATCCCAATGATGCACGTATCTGAAGCCTCCCTGCTACACCAACTCTGCAGCCTCGTGTTCAGCTGCACTCGCTCTCTGTTCCTAGCCTGACTAGCGCATGGCACCAGTAGTAATCCTGAGATTACTACTCTGTTCGTCCTGCCTTCTAGCTTCCAACCTAACTCCCTATATTGACTTTTCAAGTCCCCACCCCTTTTCTGAGCAATGTCATTGGTAACGATGTGTACCACGACTTCTGGCTGCTCCCCCTCCCCCTTAAGAAGCGTATAGGCTCGATCTGAGCCATTCCTGACCTGACACACAAGAGGCAACATACCTGCCAGGAGTCTCGTTCATGACCACAGAACCTCCTGTCTGTTCCCCTCACCATTGAATCTCCTATCACTATTGCTCTCTTACTTTCCCCATTTCCCTTCTGAGCCACAGAACCAGGCTCAGTGCCAGAGACCTGACCACTGTGGTTTTCCCCTGGTAGGTCTACCACATGGATTAATTCCTCTTAATTCTGAAGTCTTTTACTCTGTATTGCTCCACTTGGAAGTCAGACTTGCTGTAAATAAATGCTGGACAGCAGTGCGAAAAGAATGGGATTAATTGAATGCTTCATTGACATCATTCACACAATGGTTCAACTGGCCGTTGTCCCGTAAGATCCTTTATTTTGAAGCTTCTTTATGATTTACGCGGATGGAGCTGATAAATGACATGCAACCAAAAGTGACAGAGAAATGAATAACTTTAAAAGTGTTTGTTTGAGTCCCATCTAATTTTGGCGAGATATAACTCATTCAAATTAATTCACTGCTTTCCTCCCTTTTCAAATCCCTTGGAAATGAGCTGAAGAAGTGAGACAGGAGAAGTTCTGGCAAGCTTTTCCTATTGTTGTGATTCTGCGCACTCTGCATTTCAGAATATAAACACCTCTATGCTGTGTTTAATCTGTAAATCTCGGGCTCATGCTGGAGGCTACTGCTTCACAGACAAGCGTAGTAAATAAGAAACACCTGGAGCACATCTGGATGTAATATTCTTGCTCGCAGTCAAGTCTACCTGATCCTGTACAGCTGGTGATGGCCCATGTACAAACAGGCATACTGTTACAATCAAGTGAAAAGGAGGAATCAGATCCTTTCCTTTTAAACCCCTCTCTTCTGGTCACAACAATTATTTTTATTTCTGTCTGTCATACTGCTATCATACTACAATTAAATCCTAGTTCACTAGAAAATGAAGGAACCAACGACTAATGGGTTGTTTAATGAAAGGGGATGAATTGTGTACCCTACTAACCCCAAAAAAGAGTAATAACAATGTGGCAGCAAACATGTGCACAAACACAGGTGATAAGTTTAAATAGATCTGGTTCACAGATCAGAGTCTGCAAAGTGTCAAATCTAAGACTATAGTTGTTTAATTGTTAACTGGTATCTGGATGTAAGTTTGCTTGCTGAGCTGGGAAGTTTGTTTTCAGACGTTTCATCGCCATACGAGGTAACATCATCAGTGAGCCTCTGGTGAAGCACTGGTAGTATGGCCTGATTTTTATTGATGGGTTTAGGTTTTGTTGGGATGGTGATGTCATTTCCTGTTCTTTTTCTCAGGGGGCGGTAAATGGGATCCAAGTCAATGTGTTTGCGTTCCAGTTGGAATGACACGCTTCTAGGAATTCTCGTGTGTATCTCTGTTTGGCTTGTCCTAGGATGGATGTATTGTCCCAGTCGAAGTGGTGTCCTTCCTCATCTGTATGTAAGGATACTAGTGAGAGTGGGTTATGTCTTTTTGTGGTTAGTTGATGTTCATGTATCCTGGTGGCTAGTTTTCTGCCTGGTTGTCCAATGTAGTGTTTGTTACAGTCCTTGCAAGGTATTTTGTAAATGACATTAGTTTTGCTCATTGTCTGTATAGGGTCTTTCATGTTCATTAGCTACTGGTTTAGTGTGTTGATGGGTTTGTGGGCTGCTGTGATGCCAAGTGGTCTGAATCATTGAATTTGATTACTCAGACCCCTTGGCATCATGGTAGCCCACAAACCTATCAACACACTAAAACAGCAGCTAATGAACATGAAAGACCCTATACAGACAATGAGCAAAACTAATGTCATTTACAAAATACCTTGCAAGGACTGTAACAAACACTACATTGGACAACCAGGCAGAAAACTAGCCACCAGGATACATGAACATCAACTAACCACAAAAAGACATAACCCACTCTCACTAGTATCCTTACATACAGATGAGGAAGGACACCACTTCGACTGGGACAACACATCCATCCTAGGACAAGCCAAACAGAGACACTCACGTTAATTCCTAGAAGCGTGTCATTCCAACTGGAATGCTATCAACAAACACATAGACTTGGATCCCATTTACCACCCCCTGAGAAAAAGAACAGGAAATTACATCACTACAGGAAATGACATCACCACAGACAATCCGTCACCAACCCAAGGAAACCTAAACACATAAATAAATAGCGGGCTATACAACCAGTGCTTCACCGGAGGCTCACTGATGATGTTACCTGACTGATGGAGATGTTTGTAGATAACTGAGTTCTCAGTAAATGGTTATTTACCAGTTTACTTTTTTAACTGGGATGCTATTTTTTGAGATGAGGAGAGAAACAGTTGGGGGAGAGAAAGAGAAAGCCCAAGTCTTCCAGCCTTGCTTATAAATCAACTTTTCTTCCTCTCTGCTTCTGCCATGCTGCTCAGAAATAGCTGTAGTTGATGGTGTATGTTTGAGTTTAATGCCATTGTCTTTCCAAGTTGGCCATTAGGCAGTTGAGCTCTTCAATTCCCAGCATTTTAATTATCACAAAAGTGTAAATTAAAACAGGAAATGATGCTGATGCAGTTGCGTGGTTTATGCATTTTGATAAAAATGGCAATTTCAGTGCAGACAGATTTATTTATTTGACATGGGTCTCCTGAAACTTGCCTCAATATATGGTCAGTGGCCCAAAACATCTGAGTCACAAGTGGCTGGACGGCAAGGGAGGTGTATGAAGCTGGATGGAGCAATTTAGAAAGCATTAGAAATCTGCAGGCAAACTACCTGGGGATTCTAATTAAAAACAAAATAAGAGGAATAACCGACATTGTGACAGAGTAATTAGTAATAAGTGGGATCAGAAGACAACAGCACGCCTAGAAGTGAACTTACCCACTCAGCTTTGGAAAGGTATCTGGTATCACCATGAGTTCAAACTTCAAACACAGCTCCATCCCTCCAATGCCACATGCTCTCTGGCCCCTGTTCCTGCATAATAAACATCAGAGCTTAGTTATAGCTGATATCCTCCCTTGACATTGCAGCCAGAGTTCAAAGCAGGATGTGAGCTTGACAGACCTGCAAATCTCTCCTAAATTTCAACAGAACCACATGTAAGAATAAGAGAAATTCTTCCCAAAAACTGGCCTTATTATTACTGCATGAGTAGTTGTATTTGGACCTTTTCTGAGCAGACCCATGTTCTGCTATCTCCTCTGCAAGCTAATCCCCTCCAGTATCTTAAAGCAATTACACTGATGAATTCATGAGTTAGTGATTTGTTATGGTAAAAAATGAGATTGTGAGTTTGTAAATCCAAAACAAAATTCCCTGGCAGCTAATCATTTACCATTACAAATAAGATGAATTAAAAAGTGCTTGAGGTGTTCCAATGTTGTTTTTTTCTCTCACTCTCTATTAGCTCGTTAACAAGAACAGAAAGAACTTTAATGATTGATTGAGTTGAGTTTTTTGTGCAGTGTTGTATCTGATCCACTTTCCTGCCAAATAATTAACACAAGCTAATGACTCATATACAGAGGAATTGTATGTTGCTATCTGTGGCTCAGCGCAAGCATTGGTCCCAGAGTCAGAAAATCATGCATTCAATTCACTGTACCATAGGAAAGGGGCTATATTGAGGGACAGATGCAATATGGGGAAGGGCATGCAATATTCAGGGACCATTGGACTGCAGAAGTTTGCGGGGGTGGGGGTATACTGAAGAGTGGTGCACAATAGCAGAAACTTTATCTTGTTCGAAAGGTTAAACCATTCCTTTTTCGGGTGAATATAAGGATCCAACAACTCGAATTGAACAAAAAGGAAGTTGTTCCCGGTGCACTGGCCAATATGTATCCCTTAACCTCGACCATAATCAGTGCTGCCTTTTGGCATCTTGCAATAGCCATTCATTTGCCCTTGTAGCAGTTCAATGACATTAAATCTTTGCTAGTGAGGCACTTTGGCATGTTCCTGAGACTCTACATCAATACAAGTCTTTGTTTCGAAAATTTATGAGACAGGAGATTTCAAAACCTTGTCAGTTTAATCAGAAAGACTGCTTTCTTCTTGGACTTCTGTTGAATGAAATCAAAAAGCTTTCATAATGTGATTGACTTGTAATAGTTTACTGCCTTTATAGGATTAAAGTGTAATCTTTATTTGTTCCTTACTTGTTGAAATGACAGATAGACACAAAGTAACTCCCAGGATTTCAAACATCACCTGTGCAGCCAGGATTAAAACGAACAGCCTACACGGATGGTGGTGAAAGAGGCCCTTCACAGATTTCTCACATCTGCATTCATCTCACAAGACCACAGTAAACAACCTCTCTCACATGCTTGCACTTGCCCAGGCCTCTTCAAAGCTGTCAACTAACCCACAGCCATAGCTTTGTCAATCGGCAGGGTCTGTTGATAGAGGCTTTCTCCAGAAAAGCAGCATGGTGAGGTGGCCATTGTGTTTGCTGAAAGCGATTGCCCCTAGTGATATTCTTAGCTGGGAAAGTGGGTGAGCTAACCCAGAGACCAAATAATTCCTTTTCGAGTCTGGTGGTGGTGCTGGCGAGCAGAGAGAAGGAAGCAGCATTTCTTGGAGTAGTTGTGCTCCAAAAGAAAGATGTGCATTTATATAGTACCATTTATGACTTCAGGAAGCAGGAAAGAGTTTTCTAGCTAATAAAATTCTTTGAAGTGTCATGGTTGCTTTAATATTACCAGTCCATCCATGCACAGCAAGCTTCCATAAATATCATCTGTTTTGTTCAGACTCAAAGGAAAACTTGCTACTAGACTAATTGAGTTGACAATAATGCACAGCTTCTATCAACTCAACAAATGTTGAGACTCTAAATATTCTGCTTGGCGCCCAGCAAAAGCTTTGCACTAGCCCAACTCGACAGCATGCCTGTCAGAGTCCTGGTAGGGTGCCCAAGTGGACTCCAATCAATGTGCTCCTCTTTCTGAAGGGCAGTGAAATGATCAGGAACAGATGCTGATGAACAATTTTAAACAAAGCAGTTGTAAACTAATCCACCAAATTATCAATAGCAGTAGTGGTCACCCCAATTTCCTGTTCAATGTTCATCTCTCAACCAACATCACAAAGACAAATACCAGCCTGGTCACGATCACACTGCTGTCTGTGGTGTCTTGCTGTCCACAAATATGCTGCTGCATTTCTTCTGTTGCAATGGTGACCCGACTCCAAAATGAACTTAATCGGCCATAAAGTGCTTTGGATGTTTTGAGGTGCTATGGAAATGCAATTTACTCCTGTTCCTAAGCTGCTATAACCCAGAGCAATGTGTCCTTGTTTTATTTCAAATTCAAAAGTCACTTGCAGTGCTGATGTGGTGGTGTATCCCCTTTAAAAAGCACGTGTCCAATTTGGTGCAAGTTTATCTTTCTGCCAATTTGCTCTGTACAACAGGATGTTTGATGTACTGTGTACATAATAAAAGAGAGATTTCACTTCACTGCAATAAGAGGTGCTGACAGAGCTACGTCAGAAGGTTTCAAAGACCATCATTAAGCATTTACAGCCTCACTTTGTTGTGTTATGTCTGCTAAATAACACTCACCCTTCTGTCAATTAAGCTTCCTAAGCTTTTGCAAGGCAGAGTGCTGACAGATGTCTACACTTTTGACATTTGTACAATTGAGGTGTACACTCGAGTTGATTGCATTTAGTGACAAAACAACACATAATAGCAGTTGTTCACTTGAGAACAAATCCATCTCTGTGTGCCAGGATTCTGCTGAGGGTCACCAACATTCTGAGATTGCCCTGGTGTCCCAAGGCATTAGAGATTAACCTGCTGAAAGCATCAAGGCAAAAGCTGAGGAGAAAGTATCCTTTTTCTCAGCTGTTTGACACTTTCATTTAGTAATAAGAAAAATTATGAAGACAGCTGTTTGGTCAAGTGAGGGTTGGTTGGAGGTGGGAGATCATGATACTGCCTTTATCAGTGTGGAACCATCATTATTCAGAAAGGTGATCTCATCCTATCTCTAAGACTTAGCAGCCTGCAGGAATACAGTTACTGACTAAACTCACTAAGGTATGAGAAAAACAAGATTGAAGAGAACAGAACGTCTTGTCTTTATCAATCTATTCTCTGGCACTGAGTTGCATGGAATGTAGTCAATAATCTGCCACGCTACAATTACCTGTTGATCTGCTACATAGAGGCTGTCCTCTCATACAGCCAGTGTAAGATGTGTGGAGGTACAAACAATGCCTATCGAGTCAGTCAGAGCCCCGAGGTGTCTTTCCAAAACGAGGTCACAGACTTGGAAGGTGATCGCTGCCCTGATATCTGCGTGCCGGAGCCTGCAAGTCTGCTAAAACAGTTGATAAGCCTCACAACAAAAGCTCTGCATTCTGATCGATGAAAGTGGCACCACACATCAATCACCAAGCAAGCAGAATTAAAACAGTCACCTTTTACTTCCTCAAACACATGCCAAAATGTTGCTTCTTCTTTTTTACATAAAAAATGCTCTTGTTGACCAGTTCCTGATCCCAGGAATTGGTCAGGAAATTATAATCTTTCCCTTTGCCAAATCCAGCTGGCTCAGAGGGTGATGGAAGGGGAGTGGGCGAGGAGAACTGAAGAGGTAGCAATGGGGATGGTAGAAGCTAAAACTGCCCTTGCAATCAGAGTTTTACAAAAATAAAAAAAAGTGCTGGAGAAACCCAGCAAGTCTGGCAGTACCTGTGGCGCGAGAAACAAAATCAACGTTTCCAATCCAGTTTGACTCCTCCTCAGAAATGGTCTGAAAAAGTCACTGGACCCAAAATGCAACTTTGTTCCTCCAGCATTTTCTGTTTTATATGCCAGTCATCGAGTCATAGAGATGCATAGACCCTTCACTCCAACTCACTCATGCTGACCAGATATCCTAACCTAATCTAGTCCCATTTGCCAGCACTTGGCCCATATCCCTCTAAACCCTTCCTCTTCATAGCCCCATCCAGATGTCTTTTTTACATTGCAATTGTACCAGCCTCCACCACTTCTGGCAGCTCATTCCATATGCGCACCACCCTCTATGTGAAAACGTTGCCCTTAGGTCCCTTTTAAATCTTTCCCCTCTCACCTTAAGCCACAGCATCCACAGTATTTTGTTTTTATTTTACTGGAGTTTGATACAGCGTCTGATCTTGATCGAAACTCGAAAGTGGAACCAACATGTGGCTGAGGTCATTAAACAGCCACAGTCAAATAATCAACTTCAGTGGATGTAAATGGATGCAAATTAAGGGTACCCAACTGAAAGAAAGAAATTGCATTTCTTGAGTGACAAATCCAGGACACTATCGAGTTAGAAGTAATTGATGGGAAATGTTCATTCTTTTCTCCCCTCTCTGGAGATACTGTAAGACCCAGGGTCTTTGAGTCTAGTGTCATACAGCAGGGAGACTTCGGCCTAAACTGGTCCATGCCAACCTAAATGCCTGTTCACGCTAACCCACCTAATCCCATCCATATATCTGTCCAAATGACTTAAAAGCTGTTCATGTACTCACCTCAACCACTTTCCCTGGCAGCCCTCTGTGTAAAAATGTCGCCCCTCAGGTTCCCTTTTTTTCTTTCCCCTCTAACTTTAAACTAATGCCCTTTGGTCCTCGATTCCCAACCCTGGGAAAAAGACTGAGTGCATTCACCCTATCCATGCCTCTCATGATGTGGAACACCTCTATAAGGTTCCCCACCTCAGTCTCCTACACTCTAACTAAAAAGGTCCTAGCTTGTCCAACCTCTTGCTATAACTAGGTGGGAGAAAGTGAGGACTGCAGATGCTGGAGATCAGAGTCCAGAGTGTGGTGCTGGAAAAGCACAGCAGGTCAGGCAGCATCTGAGGAGCAGGGGAATCGGTGTTTCAGGCATTAGCCCTTCATCAGGAATGAGCTGATGAGTCCAGGCGACATCCTTATAAATTTCTTCTGTACTCTTTCCAGTTTAATAACATCCTTCCTACAGCAAGGTGACCAAAACTGAACACAATACTCCAAGTGCGGTCTCACCGACATCCTGTACAACTGCAATATGACTTCCCAACGTCTATACGCAGTGCCCTGACTGATGAAGGCTAGTGTGCCAAAGGCCTTCTTCACTGCCCTGTCTATCTGGGACTCCACTTTGAGAGAACTTTGAACCTGAACTCTATGGTCCCTCTGTTCTACTGCACTTCTTTACCATTTACCATGTAACTCCTACTTTAATTTGACATCCCCAAATGCAAGACCTCACACTTATCTGTATTAAACTCCATTTATCATTCTCGGCCCACTTCCCCAGCTGATCAAAGTCCTGCTGCCATTTCTGACAACTTACCTCACTGTCCATGATATTGCCTATTTTGATGTCATCTGCAAACTTACTAATCATGTCTACCACCCTGCCCTCATCAACCTTCCTGGTCACTTCATCAAAGAACTCTAACAATTTTGTGAGGTGTGATCTCCTGCTCACAAAGCCATGCTGACTGCTCCTAATCAAACCCTGTCTCTCCTAATGCATTCAGAGTCAGAGAGTCATAGAGATGTACAGCACGGAAATAGACCCTTCGGTCCAACCCGTTCATGCCGATATCCCAACCCAATCTAGTCCCACCTGCCAGCACCCAGCCCAAATCCCTCTAAACTCTTCCTATTCATATACCCGTCCAAATGCCTTTTAAATGTTGCAATTGTACCAGCCTCCACCACTTCCATACATGTATCACCCTCAGTGTGAAAACGTTACCCCTTGGATCTCTTTTATATCTTTCCCCTCTCCCCCTCAAACTATGCCCTCTAGTTCTGGACTACCCCACCCCAGGGAAGGGACGTGTCTATTTATCCTATCCATGCCCCTCATGATTTAATAAGCCTTCATAAGGTCACCCTTCAGCCTCCGATGCTCCAGGGAAAACAGCCCCAGCCTATTCAGCCTCTCCCAATAGCTCAAATTCTCCAACCCTGGCAACATCCTTGTAAATCTTCTCTGAGCAGTAATTACTAGATCAGAGTGGTGTTGGAAAAGCACAGCAGTTCAGGCAGCATCCGAGAAGCAGGAAAATGGGCAAAAGCCCTTCCCTCACCCTCCTGTCATTTATCTCTCCACCCTTCAGGCACGCTGCCTCTATTCCTGATGAAGGGCTTTTGCACGAAACGTTAGTTGATTTTCTCCCTATTCTCTCTCTAGTTCTTCTTTTTTCCTTTAATATACTTAAAAAAACATCTTTGGATTCACCCTCATCTTCTCAGCCGAGGCTATCTCATGCCTCCTTGTCACCCTCCTGATTTCCTACTTCAGTAAAGTCCTGTATTTCCTGTATACCTCCAGGGATTCCCTTGATCCCAGCTGCCTGTCACACAAACTACTCCAAGTGACCCCTGCAAGCTACTTTTTAATTCCATTAAAATTCGCCTTACTCCAATTTAGAACTTGATCCTCTGGACCAGTTTTGTCACTCTCCATAACTATTTTAAAATTAATGCAACTATGGTCACTGGTCCCAAAGTGCTCCCTCACTGTCACCTCTGTCACATGTCCTGCCCTATTTCCCAAGAGTAGGTTAAGCTTTGCCCCTTCCTGAGTTGGACCCTCTATATACTGCTTGAGGAAACTTTCCTGAATGCACCTAACAAATTCCACCCCATCTAAGCCCTGAACACTCTGGCAGTCCCAGTCTGCGTCAGGAAAATTAAAATCCCCTAATAGGACAACCCTATTGTTCCTGCAAGTCTCCCCAATCTCTCTGCATATTTGTTCCTCTAATTCCCATTGGCTATTTGGGGGCCTATTTACAACCCGGATCACATCACTATCCCCTTCTTATTTCTTAGCTCCACCCACAAAGCCTCACTGGATGTTTGTTCAGTGACTTCAACTCTGATTACTGCAGTAATACTCACTTTAAATGCAACTCCCCCTCCCTTCCCTCCACCACTTCTGTCCCACCTGTAACCTGGTACATGAAGCTTCCAGTCCTGTCCTTCCCTTAGCCATGTTTCTGGAATGGCTATAATATCGCAGTCCTACCGACCTATCCATGCCCTGAGTTCATCAGCCGCCTTGCACTGAAATAGATGCAATTTAATCCAACAGGCATTCCTTGCTCCCTGTCGTGTTTCAGCCTGACCTGTCTCTTCAACTATTTTTGATGACTGTATCTTCTTCCAGCCTCACACTTGCCTCCCTGCTGTTGAGGGTCCCACTCCTCTGCCAACCGAGTTTAAACCCTCCCCTGTAGCATTAGCAAACCTGGCCACCAAGGCATTAGTCCCCCTCCAGTTCAGGTGCAACCCGTCCCTCTTGAACAAGTCACCGCTGCCCCAGAAAAGGTCCCAATGATCTAACAATCAGAATCCCTGCCGCCTGCACCTTTTCTTTAGCCACACATTCATCTGCCACATCGTCTTGTTCTTATCCTGGTGAGCATGTGGCACTGGGAGTAACCTGGAGATTACCACCGTCAAAGTCCTGGTTTTAACTTTTTTTTTTCCTCGCTCTCTGTCAGTAATCAGGACCTCATCCCTAATTCGACCCCTGACATTTGTGCCAACATGCACAATAACTTCTGGCTGCTCATCCTCTCCCTTGAGAACGTTCTGTAGCCGCTCTGAGAGATCCTGGACTCTGGCACCCAGGAGGCAACACACAATCCTCGCTTCCTGTTTGCAACCACAGAATCTCCTGCCTGTCCCCCTAACTATCGATCTCCTATCACTAAGGTCCTGTTTACCTTTACCCTCTCCTGCTGTGCCCTAGAACCAGTCGTAGTGCCACCGACCTGAATACTACTACTTTCCCTTGAACAGTCATTCCCCACAACAATATCCAAAATGGTACACTTGTTTTTGAGGGGAATGGCCACAGGAGATTCTTGCAGTCTCTGCCTACTCCCTTTGCCTGTTCTGGTGGTCATCCAGCTACTGTCTGCCTGAACCTTAGGTGTGACCACCAGTTGTGAAGCGCTCAGCATCTCAGATGATCCTGAGTGCATCCAGCTCCAGCTGCAGCTGAGCATTTTCAGCACGTTCTGTCTTTAATTCAGATTTCAAACATCCATAGCAGTTTTCTCTGTGTCACTCAAACACTGATGATCTGGACCTGATCACATTTTTGTTTGGAAGGGTGTAGTGCATGCAAATTGGTATATAATCACAATCATCCAATACCTTCTCAAATACCTCAACTGAACCCACTTACACCAGACTTTCAGGCAGTGCATTCTACACCTGAATTAATCACTGTGTGAAAAAGCTGTTTTGCACTTCCCATTTTCTACTTTTCCAAATCACTTTAAATCTCTTGCCTTTTGTTCTTGATCCTTTTACGATCTTGAAAAAGTTTGACACAAACAATTCTATCAATCCCCTCATGATTTTGAAAATCTCTATCAGATTGCCTCTTAGCCTTCTTCTCTCTCATGCCTTTTCCAGTGTGTTCACATCCCTTCCTGTAAAGTGGCACCCAGCTGAGGTTGAACAAGTATCTTTTACAAGTTCAGCGTAACCTCCCTGATCTTATACTCTGTGCCCTGATTAATAAAGGCAAGAACACTGTATGCTTTATTGCTGCTTTTTCAACCTGTCCTGCCACCTTCAATGATCTGTGCACACAAATACCCAGGTCCTTTGCTGCGACACCCCTTTAGAATTTTACCCCCTATTTTACATTGTCTTTCCAACCTCACACTTCTCTGCATTGAATTTGAAATACCAACTGTCTGCCCACTGCACCAACATCTCCATGTCTCACTCTTCTCCCCACAATTTACAATTCATCCAAGTTTACTATCATCTGTAAACTTTTAAGATTGTCTCCTAGATACCAAGATCCAGATCATTAATATATTCCTGGAAAATGTATATCTGAAAAAAAAAGGAAATTTCATTTACCAATGCAGGAATTTATCCACTTCCAAGTACAGGTGAAATACTGTGTTTCAACTTCAGGATCTTTCTCATCCTCAGGAAATTCCAAAGTGCTTGATAAGCAAGATGAAAGTGCAATCACTAATCTTGTGTAAGCATCAAAATATATCACCATTAGTGAATGAGCTGACCAAGTAAGTTGCCCTGTCTGATTGGTGAATTGAGGGATAAGTACAGGGAAGAATACCCTTGTGTCTCTTCCAATGATTTACAGGACTTTTCATATTCATCTGAAAGTGAACTTGGTCGAATGGCTCATCTAGAAATTGGAGTTTCTGGCAGTGCAGTTCTCCTTCAGTGCAGCATGAACAGTGTTAGCTTCAAATGTCGTCTCAAGTCATTGAAAATGCAAGATCTTCTGATTTACAGAATAGAATATAGAACATTGAACAGTACAGCACCGAACAGGCCCTTCGGCCCTCGATGTTGCTCCAACCTGTGAACTTTTCTCAGCTCGTCCTACACTAGCCCAAAATCATCCATGTCCTTATCTAAGGATTGTTTAAATCTCCCTAATGTGGCTGAGTTAACTACATTATCAGGTGGGCATTCCATGCCCTTACCACTCTCTGCGTAAAGAACCTGCCTCTGACATCTGTCTTAAACCTATCACCCCTCAGTTAGTAGTTATGCCCCCTCGTACACGCTGACGTCATCATTCTCGGAATACACAATATTCCAAGTGTGGCTGCACCAGCGTTTTGTATAGTTGCAGCATGATATTGCGGCTCCGGAACTCAATCCCTCCACCAATGAAACCTAACACACTGTATGCCTTCTTAACACCACTATCCACTTGGGTGGCAACTTTCAGGGATTTATGTACATGGATTCCAAGATCCCTCCGCACATCCACACTACCAAGAATCTTTCCATTGATCCAGTACTCTGCCTTCCTGTTATTCTTCCCAAAGTGCATCACCTCACATTTAGCTGCCTTGAATTCCATTTGTTACCTCTCAGCCCAATTCTGCAGTTTTCCAAGTCCCCCTGCAACCTGTAACATTCTTCCAAACAGATCACTACTTCACCGACTTTAGTGTCGTCTACAAATTTACTAATCCATCCACCTGTGCCTGTGTCTAAGTCATATATAAAAATGACAAACAGCAGTGGTCCCTAAACAGATCCTTGTGGCACACCACTAGTAACTGGACTCCAGGCTGAATATTTTCCATCAGCTTACCATGTGGAACCTTATCAAAGGTTTTACTGAAGTCCAGGTATACCACGTCAACTGCCCTACCCTCATCTACATGCTTGGTCACCTTCTCAAAAAACTCAATGAGGTTTGTGAGACACGACCTGCCCTTGACGAAATCATGTTGACTATCTGAAATCAAATTGTTGCTTGCTAGATGATTATAAATCTTATCTCTTGTCATCCTTTCCAAAACCTTTCCAACAACAGAAGTAAGGCTCACTGGTCTATAATTACCTGGGTCATCCCTACTGACTTTCTTGAACAAGGGCACAACATTTGCAATCCTCCAGTCCTCTGTACCAAGCCTGTAGACAATGACGACTCAAATATCAAAGCCAATGGCTCTGCTATCTCCTCCCTAGCTTCCCAGAGAATCCTCAGATAAATCCCATCCGGCCAGGGGACTTGTCTACTTTCACTACTCTAGAATTGATAACACCTGTTCATAACTAACCTTGATCCTTTCTAGTCTAATATCTTTTTTTTAGATAGATTAGATTAGATTACTTACAGTGTGGAAACAGGCCCTTCGGCCCAACAAGTCCTCACCGCCCCACCGAAGCGCAACCCACCCATACCCCTACATTTACCCCTTATCTAACACTACGGGCAATTTAGCATAGCCATTTCACCTAACCTGCACATCTTTGGACTGTGGGAGGAAACCGGAGCACCCGGAGGAAACCCACGCAGACACGGGGAGAACGTGCAAACTCCACACAGTCAGTCGCCTGAGGCGGGAATTGAACCCGGGTCTCTGGCGCTGTGAGGCAGCAGTGCTAACCACTTGTTCCTCATTCTTCTCCTCTACAAAAACCGATGAGAAATGTTCGTTTAGCACCTCTCCAATCTCCACAGGATCCACACTCAACTTCCCACTTCTGTCTTTGACTGGCCCTATTCCTACCCTAGTCATCTTTTTATTCCTCACATCCCGAAAGAAAGCTTTAGGGTTCTCCTTTATTCTATTTGCTAAAGACTGCTCGTGTCCTCTTTTTGCTCTTCTTAACTCTCTCTTTAAATCCTTCCTAGCTAATCTGTAACTCTCCATCGCCTCATCTGTACCATCTTGCCTCAGCAACACATAAGCCTCTTTCTTCTTCGTAACAAGAGATGCAATTTCTGTAGTAAACCATGGTTCCCTTACCTTATCACTTCCTCCCTGCCTGACAGGGGCATACCTATCAAGTACATGCAATATCTTTTCCTTAAACCAGCTCCACATTTCCATTGTCTGCATCCCCTACATTTTGCTACCCCATTCTATGCCTCCTAATTCTTGCCGAATCGCATTATAATTGCCCTAGCCCCATTGATAACCCTTGACCTGTGGCATGTACCTATACCTTTCCATCGCTAAACGTAATTGAATTATGGTCACTCTCTCCAAAGTGCTCACCTACAACTAAATCCAACACCTGGCCTGGTTCATTACCAAGCACTAGATCTAGTGTGGCCTCCCCTCTTGTCGGCCATTCAACATACTGTGTCACAAAACCCTCCTGCACACATTGGACAACAACTGATTCATCCGCCGTACTACAGTTATAGCATTTCCAGTCAATGTCGGGGAAGTTAAAGACCCCATAATGACCACCTTGTTCCTTTCACTCCTATCCAGAATAATTTTGCTATTCCTCTCTTCCACCTCCCTGGAACTCTGCGGAGGCCTATAAAAAACTCTCTCCTCTCCTGTTTCTAACCTCAGCCCACACTACCTCAGTAGACAGGTCTTCATCAAAAGTTCTCTCAGCTACCGTTATACTATCCTTGACCAGCAAGACCACACCTCCCCCTCTTTCACTGCCTTCCCTGTTCTTTATGAAAGATCTAAACCCTGGAACCTGCAACATCCATTCCTGACCCTGCTCTATCCATGTCTCCGAAATGGCCACAACATTGAAGTCCCAGGTACCTATCCATGCTGCAAGCTCACCTACCTTCTTCCGGATACTCCTGGTGTTGAAGTATACACACTTTAAACCACTTCGCTGTCTGCCAGCACATTCCTGTGACCCTGAAATCCTGTCCCTGTCCTCCCTACTCTCATCCTCCTGTGTACTGCAACTACACCTCCGGTTCCCATCTTCCTGCTGAGCTCATTTAAACCCACCCTAATAGCACCAGCAAATTTCCCACCCAGGATATTAGTAGCCCTCTGGGTCAAGAAAAGACCATCCTGTTTGTAAAGGTCCCACCTTCCCCAGCATGAGCTCCAATTATCCAAGGACCTGAAACCCTCCCTCCTGCACCATCCCTGCAGCCACGTGTTCAGCTGATATCTCTCCCTATTCCTTGCCTTGCTATCGCGTGGCACAGGTAACAAACCAGAGATAACAACTCTGTCTGTTCTAGCTCTCAGCTTCCACCCTAGCTCCCTGAAATCCTGCCTTACATCCCTATCCCTTTTTCTACCTGTGTTGTTGGTACGTACATGGACAATGACTTGAGGCTGGTCACCCTCTCCCTTCAGGACCCCAGGATATGATCCGAGACATCACGGACCCTGGCACCTAGGAGGCAACACACCAACTGCAATTCTCATTCGTTCCCAACAAACCTTCTATCTGAGCCTCTAATTATTGAATCCCCAATGACTAACACTCTCCTCCTTTCCCTCCTTCCCTTCTGTGCAACAGGGACAGGCTCTGTGCCAGAGACCTGGGCCCCACTGCATACCCCTGGGTAAGTCGTCCTCCTCAACAGTATCCAAAACGGTATACATGTTTTTCAGGGGAACGACCACAGGGGATCCCTCCACTGACTGTTTATCCCACTTCGAACAGTCACCCAGCTTTCTTCATGCCTAGGACTAACTACTTCCCTGTAACTCCTATCTATCACAGCATCTGCCTCCTGAATGATCCGAAGTTCATCCAGCTCCCGCTCCAGTTCCCTAACACGGTCTTGGAGGAGCAAGAGTTGGGTGCACTTCCTGCAGATGTACTTGGATGGGACACTAATGGTGTCCCTCACCTCAAACATCATGCAGGAGGAACATTGCTCTCCCTGCACTGCCATCCCTGCTAGTCCCCTTATTTAGCAGTACACACATTACTCACTGACCTTTCATTTACTTAGAGTCATTGAGTCATAGAGATGTACAGCATGGAAATAGACCCTTCGGTCCAACCTGTCCATGGAGACTAGATAACCCAACCCAATCTAGTCCCACCTGCCAGCATCTGGCCCATATCCCTCCTATTCACATACTCATCCAGATGTCTTTTAAATGTTGTAATTGTACCAGCCTCCACCACATCCTCTGGCAGATCATTCCATACACGTACCACTCTCTGAGTGAAAA
>NC_057751.1:785521-785936 GCF_004010195.1 Chiloscyllium plagiosum
AGGACCTTACCATTAAGTGTATAAGTCCTGCTAAGATTTGCTTTCCCAAAATGCAGCACCTCGCATTTATCTGAATTAAACTCCATCTGCCACTTCTCAGCCCATTGGCCCATCTAGTCCAGATCCTGTTGTAATCTGAGGTAACCCTCTTCGCTGTCCACTACACCTCCAATTTTGGTGTCATCGGCAAACTTACTAACTGTACTTCTTATGCTTGCTTCCAAATCATTTATGTAAATGACAAAAAGTAGTGGATTTATCCTTGTGGCACTCCACTGGTCACAAGTCTCCAGTGTGAAAAACAATCCTCCACCACTACCACCACCTTTGAGCCAGTTCTGTATCCACATGGCTAGTTCTCCCTGTATTCCATGAGATCTAACCTTGCTAATCAGTCTCCCATGGGGAACCTTGT
>NC_057751.1:785944-787271 GCF_004010195.1 Chiloscyllium plagiosum
TCAATCAAGTTTGTGAGACATGATCTCCCACGCACAAAGCCATGTTGACTATCCTTAATCAGTCCTTGCCTTTCCAAATATGTGTACATCCTGTCCCTCAGGATTCCCTCTAACAACTTGCCCACCGCCGAAGTCAGGCTCACTGGTCTATAGTTCCCTGGCTTGTCCTTACCACCCTTCTTAAACAGTGGCACCACGTTTGCCAACCTCCAGTCTTCCGGCACCTCACCTGTGACTATCGATGATACAAATATCTCAGCAAGTGGCCCAGCAATCACTTCTCTAACATCCCACAGAGTTCTCGGGGACACCTGATCAGGTCCTGGGGATTTATCCATCTTTATGCATTTTAAGACATCCAGCACTTCTTCCTCTGTAATATGGACATTTTGCAAGATGTCACCATCTATTTCCCTGCAGTCTATATCTTCCATATCCTTTTCCACAGTAAATACTGATGCAAAATACTTGTTTAGCATCTTCCCCATTTTCTGCAGCTCCACATAAAGGCCACCTTGCTGACCTTTAGGGGCCCTATTCGCTCCCTAGCTACCCTTCTGTCCTTAATATATTTGTAAAAACCCTTTGGATTCTCCTTAATTGTAGTTGCCAAAGCAATCTCATGTCCCCGTTTTGCCCTCCTGATTTCCCTCTTAAGTATACTCCTACTGCCTTTATACTCTTCTAAGGATTCACTCAATCTCTCCTGTCTATACCTGACATATGCTTCCTTCTTTTTCTTAACCAAACACTCAATTTCTGTCGTCATCCAACATTCCCTGTACCTACCAGCCTTTCCTTTCACCCTGACAGGAATATACTTTGTCTGGATTCTCGTTATCTCATTTCTGAAGGCTTCCCATTTTCCAGCCGTCCCTTTACCTGCGAACATCTGTCTCCAATCAGCTTTCGAAAGTTCTTGCCTAATACCATCAAAATTGGCCTCTCTCCATTTAGAACTTCAACTTTTAGATCTGGTCTATCCTTTTCCATCACTATTTAGTTCTTGCCTAATACCATCAAAATTGGCCTCTCTCCAATTTAGAACTTCAACTTTTAGATCTGGTCTACCCTTTTCCATCACTATTTTAAAATGAATAGAATTATGGTCGCTGGCCCCAAAGTGCTCCCCCACTGACACCTCAGTCACCTGCCCTGCCTTATTTCCCAAGAGTAGGTCAAGTTTTGCACCTTCTCTAGTAGGTACATCCACATACTGAATCAGAAAATGGTCTTGTACACACTTAAGAATTTCCTCTCCGTCTACACCTTTAACTCTATGGCAGTCCCAGTTGATGTTTGGAAAGTTAAAATCCCCTACAATAAC
>NC_057751.1:788272-792568 GCF_004010195.1 Chiloscyllium plagiosum
GAGGACCTCCTTTTTAAATTCCTGCCTATCTCTCTGTAATCTCCCTTCAGAATCTCAACCTTTTCCCTTCCAATGTCGTTGGTTCCAATGTGGACAATGACCTCCTGCTGGCCCCTCTCCCCCGTGAGAACATTCTGCAGCCTCTCTGAGACATCCTTGATCCTGGCACCAGGGAAACAACACACCATTCTGCTTTTTCTCTGCTGGCCACAGAAACATCTGTCTATACCTCTGACTACAGAATCCCATAACACAATTGAACTCTTGGAACCTGACGTACCCCTCGTTGCATTAGAGCCAGTTTCAATACCAGAAGCTTGGCTGTTCGTGCTACGTTCCCCTGAGAATCCATCACCCCCTACATTTTCCAAAACAGCATACCTGTTTGAAATGGGTATATCCACAAAAGACTCCTGCACTAGCTGCCTACCTCTCTTACCATTCCTGGAGTTAACCCATCTATGTGACTTTATCTGAGACTTTCCCCCCTTCCTATAACTACCATCCATCACATACTGTTGCTGTTGCAAATTCCTCATCGCTTCTATCTGTCTCTCCAACCGATCCACTCGATCTGATAAGATTCGCATCCAACAGCATTTATACTCTGCAGTAACCCTTAAACTCTCTTTAAACTCCCACATCTGACAAGAAGTACATATCACTGCAAAGGCCATTTTTGCTCCTTCACAATCTACAGACCCAGAAAATAACACCGTCTTATTCCTCTATAAACACTGACCCAGGTTAAATTAATAGCTATGGCTTATATTTTAAGTTTAATCAAGAGACCTATCTCCAAAAACATATAATCAAGAAAGAACCCCCTGTACTCACTAATATAGCCTTGTCCTACTGTCTCTTAGACTCATTCAAATTCACTTCTTAATTGTATTTATAAAGCACCATTAGATAGGTTCGCATGTTAAAGCTGCTACAAAAATGCATATTGTTGTTTTCACAGAAAATATCCTGGTAACTGAAGATTCTCAAAACCCCAGTTGAGGCAAGCTATGAGCATATGCTCAGGGTTATTTGTAAGTCAGGCAGTTTGTGAGAGATTGGTGAGCCTGCCTTTGGCTTCTTTTCCTGCTTCAATATCTACACTGTCTGATAAAAATGTAGATATTGAAGCAAGGAATCCCATAAATCACATGAGCTACCACAGCAATGCGTGGGAGGTCAGATACAAACTGCAAACTTTGTTAAGATGAAAACTGCTTTATAAACACACAATTGGGTGAATTTAAACTCCCAGATGGGGACAGGCTATCCCAAGGAACACGTGCAGCAGGACCTGTGAAAGGGTTGGCCTGCTTTTTTAGCCAGTCCTCATTTAAATGCAGCCAACAAGATGTCCAAGTTCATACATGCTCCTTCCAAAGCGACTCAATGTAAGATCCTCCCCTACTGTCTGCTTACTGCGCTTTTCTAGATAAACAGGAATGCTTCCAGTGCAGAACTGAGAGAAAGCTGCACTGCCAGAAAGTCAGTGTTGAGGGAAGGTACACTACTGAAGAGGCTGCACTGACTGGGAAGCAGAAGTTTGGGTGATCAAGAATATTATTTGTAAAACCACATCCAAGATTGAAAGTGAAGGGGAAAGACTAAACAACAGACAGATGCTAATCAGTGTCACAAAATTGTTGTGAAAAGATTTAATCCTACACTTTAGGCAATGTTTGCATCTGGTGATCATGTGAAATGACTGGCAATGTACTGATATTATCTGAGTTATTTGTGAAAATATACACCAAAATTCATGACCTGTAACTGTCTAAAATGAGAAGGTTCATTCAAAAGGCATCAAACACACAAGAGACTTTATAAGGGGCGTGCAGAGACAAGACCGAACAAACCTTCAAACAACTAATTTAACTCTTTCAAGATTGACCTGACCTCTGGGAGATTCTACAGGGTACACAGTGGTCTCATCAGCCATCTCAGCATAACAGATGTCATCCCCTAACCAGAGTAACTGACTACGAGAAAAAACAGCCTTCAAATCTTTCTACGACTTCACAATGGTTTCCAAGAACATACAAAAATCACTGGGTCAATTTCCACGTGTGAAGATTTGAAGATAGTGCCTATCTGGACTCACCAAACCAGGTTCTGTTGTAGTCCATTCACCAAGAGCAGTGAGCTGTTTGCCTCCTACGTCTGGAGGAGGCCCTTCAACATCATAGACAGTTTAGCTGACATTCATTACAGCAGTTTACTGGTTACAAATGTTTACTGTTTCAGCACACATTGCATTACTTCTCCCTCTGTTGGAATAAATTACCTACAAACACAGGCTGCATCAGCTCAGCCAAAGAGAGCAATGATAAACAATGAGCTTCCACTTGCACTGGCTCAAAGGTAGAAGGAAGAGGGTGGTAGTGGAGGGTTGCTTTTCATTCTGGAGGCTTGTGACCAACGGTGTGTCACAAAGATCGATGTTGGGTCCACTGCTTTTTGTCATTTATATAATTGATTTGGGTGTGAACATAGGACGTATGGTTTTAGATTAGATTACTTACAGTGTGGAAACAGGCCATTCGGCCCAACAAGTCCACACCGACCCGCCGAAGCGCAACCCACCCATTCCCTTACATTTACCCCTTTACCTAACACTACGGGCAATTTAGCACGGCCAATTCACCTGTGGGAGGAAACCGGAGCACCCGGAGGAAACCCACGCAGACACGGGGAGAATGTGCAAACTCCACACAGTCAGTCACCTGAGGCGGGAATTGAACCCGGGTCTCCGGCGCTGTGAGGCAGCAGTGCTAATCACTGTGCCACCGTGCTGCCCACATTGGTTATTAAGTTTGCAGATGACATCAAAATTGGAGGTGAGTGGACTGCGAAGAAAGTTACCTCAGAATTTAGCGGGATCTTGATCAGATCGTCCAATGGGCTGAGGAGTGGCAGGTGAAGTTTAATTTTGATCAATGTGAGGTGCTCCATTTTGGAAAGGCAAATCAGGGTAGGACGTATACACTTAACAGTAAGGTCCTGGAGAGCGTTGCTGAACAAAGAGACCGTGGAGTGTAGGTTAATAGTTCCTTGAAAGTAGAGTCTCAGGGAAACAGGATAGTGAAGAAGACATTTGCTATGCTTTCCTTTATCGTCAGTGCATTGAGAAGAGGAGTTGGGAGGTCATGTTGTAGCTCTACAGGACGTTGGTTTCAGCCACTTTTAGAATGCTGCATGCAATTCTGGACTCCCTGCTGGAGGAAGGATGTTGTGAAAATTGAAAGGGTTCACAAAACATTTACAAGGACGTTGCGAGGGTTGCAGGGTTTGAGTGATATTGGGAGATTGAACAGGCTGGAACTGTTTTCCCTGGACCACCAGAAGCTGAGGGGTAACCTCATAGAGCTTTATAAAAGCATGGTGGGCGTGGGAGGGTGAATAGACAATGTCTTTTCCCTGGGGTGGGGGAGTCCAAAACTAGAGGACATATGTTTAAGGTGAGAATGGGAAAGATTTAAAGTGACTTGAAGGGCAACTTTTATACACAGAGGGTGGTGCGTGTATGGAATGAGCTGCTAGAGGAAGTGGTGGAGGCTGGTACAATTGCAACATTTAAAAGGCATTTGGATGGGTATATGAATAGGAAGGGTTTGGAGGGATATGGGCCAAGCGCTGGCATATGGGACTAGATTAATTTGGGATATCTGGTTCATGGACAAGTTGGATCCAAGGGTCTGTTTCGATGCTGCATAAAGCTATGACTAATTCACCAGTTGAGACCATTGCAAAACATTTCACAGCCAATTAAGTACCTCATGAAGTGCAGGAAATGCACTATTTTGTACACAACAAGAATACTGGGAGGCACTCTGGACTATTAATCCAGAGATTTTGATAATGTTCTGAGGACACAGGTTTAAATCCTACCATGATGGATGGTGGAATTTGAATTCAGTAAAAATCTAAAATTAGCATTCTACCACAAAACCATTGTCAGCTGTCAGAAAAAAACCCATCTGGCTCACTGATGTTCTTTAATGAAGGAAGCAGCTCTCTTTAACTAGTCTGGCCTACATGTGACTCCAGACCAACAGCAACATGGTTGACTCTCAACTGCCCTCTGGACAATTAGGACAATCCATCTCAGGCGACCGAATCAACACGGACATCTACTACAAACCGACCGACTCCCACAGCTACCTGGACTACATCTCCTCCCATCCTGCCCCCTGTAAAAACGCCATCCCATTCTCCCAATTCCTTCGACTCCGCCGCATCTGCTCCCAGGAGGACCAGTTCCAAAAACGCACAACCCAGATGGCCTCCTTCTCC
>NC_057751.1:793205-800844 GCF_004010195.1 Chiloscyllium plagiosum
ATCACCCTCACCTTGACCTCTTTCCACCTATCACATTTCCGACGCCCCTCTCCCAAGTCCCTCCTCCCTACCTTTTATCTTAGCCTGCTGGACAAACTTTCCCCATTCCTGAAGAAGGGCTTATGCCCGAAACGTCGATTCTCCTGTTCCCTGGATGCTGCCTGACCTGCTGTGCTTTTCCAGCAACACATTTCCAGCTCTGATCTCCAGCATCTGCAGACCTCACTTTCTCCTCTGGACAATTAGGAATGGGCAATAAGTGCTATAGCCAGCAACACCCTCATGAATGAAGAAAAATAATTTATTTTCTTGGCTATCATTTGGGATGGGGAATGCTGCATGGATGGACCTGTTAAAAAGGACGAAGAAGGAATGTCATAAGAACTAGAATCAAGAGTAGGCAGTTCAGCCCCTGGAGCCTGCACTGCCATTTGATACAATCATGGCTCAAAAATCATCTTGGAATCTGTCCATGCAGAGATAGCGAGCATGCTACCTGAGCTCTGAAATGTCTGTCACAGTTATTGCAAATTATCTGTGCTATTCTGAACCTGGGAGCAAAAGCCGATAAATCTACCATCATCTCAACAGTCTGTCAGAAGAGGGATGAAGTTTGCCATCAGGGTCCAAGATGGTTTACTGGGTAAATTTGGAGTTTTGAATCTCATTGCAGGGAGCAACTGTCAAGGATTGTCTTTGAGGTGTCAATCTGAGCAGTTTGAAGCCTCTAACAAGAGTGAAACTGGGAGCTGGAGCAGCCAGTAGTGACAGAACACCACCACTACTGAGGACAGTAGCTAGCCATGAGTTAAGGTTACACACCTGACTTGTTTCCATGCAGACTTCACTGTATTTTGACAGTGTTACCTATTTCCAGGAGGCATGAGAGTTAATATTGCTAATATTTAAACAAGGGTAATTACTTTGTGGGCACGTAGGATACTTAAAATCATTCGCTTTGAACAAATTCAATGATGTTATCATGTTCACTAACAATAACAAATTTGTAACCTATCAAATAGGGAAAGGCTGCACCTCCAGTAGCTTTTTACTCCGTGAATGTGAAAATACAGGAGATTGAATAGTACATAGGGAGATGAATTTTCTGGTTGTGTTTGAGTCCAGTGATATGGGCTATAAAGAAAAAGAAAATCCCTATACATCTCGTAAGAAATTCAGAAGAAACATTTTTTGACAGAGTTGTGAAAATGTGGAATTTACTCCCAAAGAGGTGTATATTGCAGAAACATTTAAGGAGTAGCCAGATTGCCACATGAGAATTGGAGTGAGAACAGACAAGAAGCAAATGCTGGTAGGGTAAGTTGAGTTGGGAGTAAGGAGGTCAGTATGGAGCTAAATAACAGCAGGAATCTGTTGAGTCAAATGGCCTGTACCAGTGTGACTCTGCATAGCATGAAGAAAAGTCGAAAGGCTCTGGAACATGATAACATCCTTGTCCTTGTACTGGAGTCTTGTATTCCAGAACTGCTCAAGTCCCTTGGAATGCTGTCCCAGCACAGCTACAAAACTGGCATCTACAAAATCATGTGAAAAAGCACAAAAAGTAGGATAAATCCAATCTGGTCACTTGGCACTGTGTGAGCCTCCTCTCAATCATCAGCAGAACATGCTGGTAGTGCTGTCAAGAGGCCCTTACAAACTTGCTCATTGGTGATGTGGTTGGGATCTACCAAGGCCATTCAGCTCTTGATCTCATTCAACCTTGATCCAAACATAAACAAACAGAACATGTTGAATGGGTGAGAATGATCTGATCAAGTGTGGCATCAAGAAACCTAAGCAAGACTGAAGTCAGTGGGAATCAGGGGGAAATATCCACTGGTTGGACTCAAAAAAGAAGATGGTTGTGGTTGTTGGAAGTCAATTATCTGAGGTCCAGGACATCTCTACAGGAGTTCCTCAGGGTAGTGTACTAGACCCAAACATCTTCAGTTGCTTCATCAATGGTCTTCCCTCCATCATAAGATCAGAAGTAGGGATGATTGCCCTTTGCACAAATCCCCTCATTGAAATCTGTCCATCTTGATAAACAGCAAGACCTAGTTAATATTCAGGTTTGGGCTGGTAAGTGGAAAGTAACGTTCAAGTCACTCAAGTGCCAGGTAATAACCATCTTTAAAAAAGAGTGAATCCAACTAACACCCCAGTGACATTAAACGGCATTAGTGATTAGGAAGAGAAAGAGAGTGTTCCTCTTTGCAAAGGGAATGGAATATAAAAATAGGGATGTCTGACTACAATTGTACAATGTATTAGTGAGGTCACATCCGAGTATTGTGTGCAGTTATAAGTCTCTTTATTTGAGAAATGCTATAAATGTGGTTGAAACAATTTAGTGAAGGTTCCCTTGACTGGTACCTGAACTGCAGGAATCACCTAATGAGGTTAGGTCAGATAGGCCAGGTTTGTATTGGAGTTCAGGAGAATTACAGGTGGAATATACTAGGCTTGAGGGGACTTCACAAGGTGGGTGCGAGAAGAATGTCTTCCCTTGTGGGGTAGCCCAGGAGGTAGTGAGTGGGGCAGTGAGTGGGAAAGCCAGAGAGGTGGCAAATGTGTTGCAGAGTGGGTGTTTTGAGCAACTGATTGGAGGGTGTTCAATAGACTGAGAACAATGATGTCTGCAGCATACTGAAGTGCCTCCAGGCAGATTGGGTGTAGAATGATGTCCTCAGTCCCCTGTTCCAGTGCATTGGCAGAAGATACCGCAGCATAGTAATCTACTTGACTTTAGTGTCACAGAGGCAACAACTATGACTCCACCTGCCTCCTTATCAAATCTCCGACCACAAATCTACTTCCTCCAACACCACCGCCCCCCACCCCCCACCCCCCACCTCCCCCCCAAAAGACCTGTGCAGCTTGGGGCCATTAATTCGGCTGTTGCTACATTCCTCTGAGGAATCATCGTCGTGACTAGAATGCAAAATTTAAAATTGTTGTCTGAGTTAGATAGACATAGGGGGCTCCTGCAACACATACTTAGTACAATTAGACTGTATTGGAATCACCCATTCCCTGCCTAGCTAAATTCCCCTAACCTACACAGTGACTAATTCTTTCGATGTGCGATCAATACTGTCCCTCTGGTTGAGTTCTAAAATCAACACTTTATATTTCTTTACCTCATGACACTCATACATATTTTTCCAGGACACATGTTGTGTTTATGACTTCCTGTACGCCTCAGGCTGGACAGTCCGTTTGGCCAAGGTGACCTGCCTTGTCTTGCATTTAGTTTTGGGTGGAATTTCATGGGTTTCAACAGGTAAGTGAGCAAAATGGTCACTGACCAATCACTTATCTGCTGTTTCCCCGTGACATCACTCAACACTCTGATGTTTACCTCCCAAATTCCACCTGGTTTGAGTCTCACACTCTCTCACATCCTCAACTGCCAAAGTCCCTCTGATTTGTATGTCATGTTCTCACTTGTGCATGATCTCCTGAAGTCCCTTTGGTTGTCATGAGCATCACAGAATGAGCCACTATCAACAGCCAGGGAATAGGCATTGATGAGCATCTTAACTGAAACTGTGAAACAAATACTATGACGCTCTGAGGTCAAAGGCTAGAAATTGGGTGGTGAGGAACTCAACTCCACATCATCAATGTTCCATTTGGACAGGCATTATCAAGGAAAGAGTAAGATTCAGAGGAAGGTAGGACTTCAAATTAGTTTCTCAAATCAAATTTTGAAGACTCCTGGTTTGACTACAATTAGGAACTTCATCTGGAAGTTGAGGCCAAAAGAGAAAATGCTGGAAAATCTCAGCAGGTCTGGCACCATCTGTAAGGAGAGAAAAGAGCTGATGTTTCGAGTCTAACTGACCCTTTGTCAGAGCTGTTGGGATGAATTGTAAATCTCCAGGACTCAGGTGAATAGTTGGCCAGCGTTTACAGAGATATGGAGAAAAGATGGGGAAATGAAGATCAACCATAATCTAAATGAATGAACAGGCAGCAACAGCCATGGCCGTGACCTCTAGTAGGACAAGAGCAGCTGATCTATGGGATCGTACCATCTGCAAATTCTCCTCCACGTCACACAGGAGTATCCCATGTGGAACTGTTTCATCATTCCCCACTTGGTCAAAATCCTGGAACTCTATCCACAACAGCACTGTAGGTACGTGGACATCAGTGGTTCAAGAAGGGAGGGCACTACCACCTTCTCAAGGGGAATTAGGGATGGGCAATAAATGTTCACCCAGCTAGTGACAGCCACATTCTGTGAACAAATAAAGAGGAAAAATGCACCAGCATCTCAAGGTGTCACATAGTCTTCACCTGTCTCCTTGACTACACTTAGACCCAACTCTTCACCACAGGAGATCAGCTAGTGGAGTAAAGAAAAAAACACTTGGCTCACTGAAATCCGAATATTGTTAGAGATCCCAGTACAGACTGGCGAAGATCTGAGGCTCACATTCAGTTACTCAACAATATAAACATCTCTGTGTTTCAACACAAACTGACACAAACCCAGTGCACCTTCCCTTTCCTACATTAAATCTCTCCTCGTTTCTTTTCACAAAACAGAGTACTTGGCAGAGTGACACACAGAGTAAAGGGATGTACTTTCATGATACGATGCATAAATAATGTGAACTTTCGCAGGCGCCACTCAGAAAGATTGATTACTGAGTGTCATGTAAAGGACTCAATGCTTTATAGGGCCTGTTTCTGATGTGCCTCTGATTAATGTGTTGTCATTGTGGCATTCTGCTTTCAGGGATAATGAGTTTGGAATGTATTCCCGTCACAAAGTGGCAGATGTCAGAGGCGAAGGACTCTTAAGTGCCAGAAACAATATCGAGTTTCATTCTCGCTCAGACAGGCCAAGATCAGCCAGGCTTTCATTAAGATACAAAACCCTAAATCCAAGCCCTCGCAGAGGCACAGGCTGTGAAAAGAAAACACAGAACTGCCTGTTGAGTATTCCTGGACCCTCCCAGAGGCCCAGTCCATCATAGTGCTCTGCATGGTGATCATGGACTTGTTGGCCTCTACATCACAGAGGGAAGAAAATGGGTGTGGACTTGTTATGCAACAAGAACAACTTATCTTTTACCTTCTCTCTTCCCTCACCTCTCAGCTATTTATTCTCCAGTCCTGCTACCCCTCCACTCATGTTCCGTCCCTCTCTCCACTCCCTTCCTCACCTCTCTCTTCTTCTTCCCACCATTTAATCAAACCTTTGCCTTCCCTTTCCCCATCCCTTTGTTTGATTCCCTTCTTTCCTCCGCTCAGGTTCAACCAATTGCCTCCCCTTTGTATTTTCCTGATGAGGAGTGAGTTTCAGATTTAAAACCCTCTGCTGTATCATGTTCAGTGTAATTGTCACCTTCCTCCGAGTGCTATACACTTATTGAATCAGAGAGATGGTGAATATTCACGCTGCACCTTCAATCTGGCGTGATTAGGTGTGATTGATTTTTTCATAAGCAAAACTTCCTAAGGATGTGGATGTTTCTGTCAAGGCTGCACTGAACATGTGTCTCCAATAGGGCCCAACAGGAGGCAATGGGCCACATGTCAATCCGAAGTCATTTGTAGGCCAGACAGAGGAAGCACTGTCAGTGCTCACCAGCAATTATCAGCCTGGATTCAAGGCTCAAGTCCCAAAGTGGAACATGAACCGCTGACCTTCTGAAATAGGTTCATAAGATACAGGAGCAGAATTAGGACATTTGGCCCATCGAATCTACTCTGCCATTCGATCATGGCTGATATGCTCCTCACCCCCATTTTCCTGCCTTCTC
Organism: Chiloscyllium plagiosum; assembly: GCF_004010195.1. NCBI lineage: Eukaryota > Metazoa > Chordata > Chondrichthyes > Orectolobiformes > Hemiscylliidae > Chiloscyllium > Chiloscyllium plagiosum. Next base: position 798,992 of record NC_057751.1, read on the forward strand.
TCCATGTCCCTTCAGCCCATTACCAATTAAAAATCCTCCTTAAATTCACTCCCTGTCCCAGTATCCATCATACTTTGGGGTATCAAATTACACAGATTCACCACCCTTTGGGAGAAGGAGTTTCTTCTCAACTCAGTTTTAATTTGCTACTCCTTTTGCTAAAACTATAACCTCTCGTCCAAGAATATTCCACAAGAGGAGGCACCCGCTCCACGTTTATTTTATCCACGTCTTTTATCATCTTTAATCCCTCAATCTCCCCTCATTCTCCTTCATTCCAGAGAGTATAGGCCTAAACTGTTTGATCTCTCTTCAGACACCAAACCCCTCATGACTGGGATCAATCCCATGAACCTCCTGTGAGCTGCCTCCATTACCACTCCACCTTTCCTCAAATAACGGGACCAAAACTGTGCACAGTACTCCAGGTGCTGGCTCACCAATACCGTGTATAGTGGCAAGAATACTTCCTTACCATTACCTTCTATTTCTGTAGCTATAAAAGCCAACTTCCCATTCACTTTCTTTATTATCTGCTCTACTTGCATGCTAGCTTTCTGTGATCCATGAATGAGTACATCCAGATCCCTCTGCACTGGAGCACCCTGAAGTCTGTCCTCATTAAGATAACATTGTCTTCCTATTTTTTCAACCAAAATGCATGACCTCTTACTTATCCACATTAAGCTCCATCTGCCGCATATTGGCCCAGTTTCCTCACAGAGCCATATCCATTTGTAAGGTTCTTATTTCCTCAATGCAATTTACCGTCCTGCCTACTTTTGTGTCATCTGCGCTCTTGAGCCTTCTATCCCTGTACCTAAGTTGTTAATATAGATTGTAAATAGCTGGGGTCCAAGAACTGAACCCTGTGGCACCCCTCTCCTTACATCTTGCCATCCAGAAAAAAAACCATTTATCCCGACTCTCTGTCTCCTGTCCGTCAGCCTGTCATCTATCCAGGCCAATAAATTCCCTTAACCCCATATGATCCAAACGTGTGAATTAATTTTTTGTGCAGCACCTTATCAAACACCTTCCAGAAGTCCAGATAAATTCCATCGACAGCATCTCCATTATCCACTTGGCTTGTTATTTCTTCAAAGGACTCTAGCAAATTCATCAAACATGATTTGCCCTTCAGAAAACCGTGCTAACTCTGATGGATAGCGTTTTGACTTTCCAAATGTCCTGATAGTGCTTCCTTGATAATTGATGTCAACACTTACCCAACAACAGATGTTAAACCAACTGGTCTGTAGTTTCCCACATTTTGCCTCCCTCTTTTTTGAAGAAGGGTGCTATATTAGCCATTTTCCAATCCACTAGAACCTTTCCTGTATTCAGGGAAGTTTGGAATATTGTAGCCAATAGATTTCCTGTCTCTGTTGGCACAGTATTTGATACCCTATGATATAGGCCATCAGGCACAGGAGCACTTGTCTGTCCTCAATCCTAATAGTTTACTTCATACCTTTTCCCTGTTCATGTTGATTGTTCTAAGTTCCACCTTTTCTGTTGCCTCTGACTTGCCTGTTTCAACAGGCATGGTACCATTGTCCTCCACCATGAAAACTGGGGCAAAGTATTGATTCAACATCTCTGCCATCTCAGTGTCCCCATTATTAACTCTCCAGTTTCACCTTCCAAGGGATCAATATTCACGTTAGTGACTCTCTTTCCTTCTATATACCTAGAGAAGCTTTTGCTATCCTTTTTGATGTTTTGTGCTAGTTTTGTTTCATAATTCTTTTTATTAATTTTTTTAGTATCCCTTTGTTTATATTTGGAAGTTTCCCAGTCTTCCGTTCTGCCACAGGCCTTTGCAATATGATATAGCTTAATTTTGACTT
>NC_057751.1:810461-858563 GCF_004010195.1 Chiloscyllium plagiosum
ACAGTGAGGAGCTCCTACAGGGATGTCCTGGAGCTGAAATGACTGACCTCCAACAACCACAATCATCTCCCGATGTGCATCGTCTTCGTGCATCTGGGTATCATAAGAGTAAGAACAGATCTGATTAAAATTGATGCTCAAAAGGACTTTACATCTTGAATGTTGATTAAAAATCACACACAACCCCAGGGTACAGTCTTGAAGAGTTATCAATTGAAACATTTGCTCTTTTTTTTCTGTACAGATTCAGCTAGACCTGCTGAGAATGTCCAGCATTTATTTTGTGATTTGAAAGAATCATTTACAACTGAGATAGTGAGAAGTGTAATATCAAATCATTATGAGTAATGGATTACATGGAGCAGTCCAGGAGAAATGAAAGAAAATAGGAACAGGAGGAGGCCATTCAGCCCCATAAGTTCACTCAGTTAATTAATACAATTATGGTTGATCCAATATATGCCCCTGTTCCAGTTTCTTCCCATACCCTTTGATACTTTTAACCCAAAGAACAATATCGATCTCCTTCCTGAAAACATTTAATACAGGAGAATGGTCACCCGAAGGTCCGAGTCTGAATGTCCCAGATCGCTAAAATGTTCTCTGACTGGGAGGGAAATCTTCTGTCTGTTGATTGTTGTGCGTTGTCCATTCACCTGTTGCTGTAGCCTCTGCTCAGTCTCATCAATATACCAATGCCTAAGAGCATCCTTGCCTGCAGCATACGAGATAGACAACATTGGCTGAGTCATATGGATACCTGCCACGTACATGTTGGGAGGTGTCCCCACGTGTAATGGTGGTATCCGTGTTAACACTCTGACACGTCTTGCAACGTCTGCCATGGCAGGGTTGTGTGGTGTTGTCCTGAAAGCCGGGCAGTTTACTGCAAACAATGATCTGTCTGAGGTTTGGTGGTTGTTGTAAGGCGAGAAATGGAGGCGTGGGGAAAGTCTTGGTGAGGTGCTCATCCTCATTGATAATGTGTTGCAGGCCGCAAAGAACATGGCGTAGTTTTTCGGCTTCTGGGAAGTATTGGACAATGAAGGGTACCCTGTCGGTTGCAGCTTGTGTCCATCCCCTGAGGAGGTAATTACGGTTTCTTGCTGTGGCACTTCGGAACTGGCGGCCGATGAGTTGAACATTATACCCTGTTCTTATGAGGGCATCCTTGAGTACTTACAATCTCTTCTGAACAGATCCTGCGTATGCGTAGGGCTTGTCCGTAGGGGATGGCTGTTTTAATATGTTTCGGGTGGAAGCTGGAGAAGTGTAGCATCATGAGGTTACCTGTGGGTTTGCAGTAGAGTGAGATGCTGAGCTGCCCATTCTTGATGGAGATACGCATGTCCAAGAATGAGACAGATACTAAAGAGTAGTCCGTGGTGAGTTTGATGGTGCGCTGAAACTCAATATCACTTTGTAGTTGCGGAGTAAGCTTTAAAAGGGAAATAAAGGGTAACTTTTTCACACAAATGGTAGTGTCTGTATGGAATGAGCTGCAGGAGGAAGTAGTGGAGGCTGGTACAATTACAACATTCAAAAGGCATCTGGATGGGTATATGAATAGGAAAGGTTTAGAGGGATATGGGCTAAGTGCTGGCAAATGGGACTCAATTAATTTAGGTCATCTGGTCGGCATGGACGAGTTGGACTGTAGGGTCTGCTTCCATGCAGTACGTCTCTATGACTCTACGTGCAGAGCAGCCCCTGAGGATATGTCTAGGCACCACAGTTGAGGAAGGAGAGACTACACCTTCCTGGGAGAACAGTGCAGATTTATCTCAATGATTCCTGGACTGAAGCATTATATTATGAGCAGAATTTGCACAAATCTATCTTTAATTTGTTATAGCTCAGACAGAATTAATTTAGCTTATTTCATCAATGCCAACTTTCTGCACAAAAAATGCAGTTTCTCTAATTCCCCTACTCTCTCCCCAAAGGTCTGCAAGTTTAGTTCCCTTAAATGTTTATCTAATTTCCTTTTTTACATCATGGATTCACTTCCTTCCACCGTAAGCAGAAAAAATTGTGTAGTACCACTCACAGGAAAGTAAAGAGCTTTTTCTTCCTGTCTCTGTTGTTGTTGAAATAGCTCAATTGGGAGTGTATTAGTCTGAATATTTAAGGCTTCTTTTTCAATCCCAAGTCTCACTATCCAATTCAGGTGGCTCACTGGTACATGCTGTTGCCTCACAACATAAAGAACTTGGCTTTGATTCCAACCTCAAGCGAATGTCTTTGTGCAGTTTACACATTCTCCCCATGACTGCGCAGGTTTCCTTTGGCTGCTCAGGTTTTCTTCACAATCTGAAGATGTGAGGGTACGTGGATTGCTAAAAATTGCCCCATATAATCCAGGTACGTGCATGTAGGTGGGTTAGACATGGTAAAAATCCCATGTGAGATTATGGGGATTGAGTGGTGGGGTGCATCTGGGTGGCATTCTCTTTTGAGGATTAGTGCATATTCGATGGATGGAATGGCTTTTTCCTCTATAGTTGGGCCCAATACAGTACCCATCCTTTTACAGCTTACTTGAATTACTTAGAATAGGGAATTGAAGGCAAGGTAGTTAAAGATGGGTACCAAACTATGTTGTGATGAGGACCTGAGGTTACAGCAGACATAGGGTCACACAGCATGGAAGCAGATCATTTGGTGGAACCAGTCCATGCCAATCGTATTTCCAAACTGAACTAGTCCCACCTGCCTGTACTTGGCCCATATCCCTCCAAACATTTCTTATTCACGTTTCCTTTTTACTTTTTATTCATTCATGAGCTGAGGGCATCACAGGCTAGGCAGCATTTATCGCTCATCCCTAATTACCCAGCGGGCAGTTAAGAGTCAACACATTGCTGTGCGTCTGGAGTCATATGTAGGCCAGACCAGGTAAGGATGGCAGTTTCATTCCTTACAGGACATTAGTGAACCAGATGTTTTCTCTCCTAACTAACTGACAATGATTCAAGGTCATCATTAGATTCTTAATTCCAGATATTTATTGAATTCAAATTCCACCATCAGCCATGGTGGGATTCAACTCCGGGTCCCCAGAACGTTACCTGGGATCTGTAGATTAACAGTCCAGCAGTAATACCACTAGGTCATCACCTCCCCTGTACTTATCCACATGTCTTTTAAACATTGTAAATGTACTCGCACCCACCACCTCTGGAAGCTGATTCCATCCACGAACCACCATGTGTAAAACGTTGTCACTCATGTTTTTTTTAATCTTTCTCCTCTCACTTTAAAAATATGTACCCTGTTTTGAAATCCCTCACCATAGGGAAAAAAAACACCAGCCATTCATCTTATTGATATCCTCAATGATTTTATAAACCTCTATAAGGTTACCCCTCAACCTCCTACTCCAGTGAGAAAAGTCTCAGCCTATCCAGCTTCTCCTGATAACTCAAAACCTCCATTCCTTGCAACATCTTGATCAATCTTTTCCGAACCCTCTCCAGCTTAATAAAATTCTTCCTATAACAAGGGTGACCAGAACGGGACAGAGGCCAAAAGATGTCTTGTACAACATCAACATAATTTCCCAAATCTTATGCTCAAAGGAGTAAGCAATGAAGGCAAGAGTGCTAAATGCCTTCTACCCAAGGGCCTACTTTTAATTGTCCTGCCCTTGTTCATTTTACCTTGCATTTTTGTTTCCAACTAAACTCCATCTGCCATTCCTCAGCCTATTGACACAATTGATCAAGATCTCTTTATAATCTTAGATAACCTTCTTCACTATCCACTATACCACCAATTTTGTTGTCACCTGCAATCTTACTAACCATGCCTTCTATATTCTCACCTCAAAGAGGAGAGACATTGAGAGAAACTGTTAGGAAGTATGCTGTAAGTAGAGGGCATTTTGTCTGCTGGTAAAGATTGCACTGGCTCTGCTGTAGAGCAGGGTTGGGCAAGATCCAAGTGAACAGTAGTGGGATGAGCCTTGATAGTTATGGGAACAGACAGACATTTCTGTGGCAGCGTTTGAGTTTCCAGAGTGGTGTATTGCTTCCCAGGTGCCAGAGTTAAGGACGACTCTGAGCAGTTGCATGAAATTCTTAAGGGAGAGGGTGAGCAGCTGAAGGTCATTGTGCACGTTGGTACCAACGACATAGGTAGAAAGAGGGAAGAGGTCCTGTGGAGTGAGTAGAGAGAATTAGGAAAGAAGTTGAAACATAGGATCTTGAGGATAGTAATCTCTAAGTTGCAATGGCCACATGCTAATGAGGCAAGGAACAGGATAGATTAATGCGTGGCTAAGGAGCTGGTGCAGGTGGCAGGGTTTCAGGTTCTTCGATTATTGGAATCCCTTATCAAAAACGCCACTCCATCTCCTCTCTTGCCTCCCTTTCTATCCTGCCTGTAGCATTTTTTCTGAGCCCTTTTACTGAGGAAAGAGATATTGGTCTGAGAGGGAGCACAGATTTATCCAAATAACACCTCGTGAATGAAACCTTTGAAGAGCAGGTGTGCATGCTGGAATGGATAGTGATAGAGGAAGCTGATGTGCTGAAAATTTTGTCAAACATTAAGGTTGACAAGACGCCAGGCCCGGACCTGATTTGTCCTCAGCTGCTTTGGGAAACGAGAAATACAATTGCTTCACCATTTGCGAAGATCTTTGCATCCTCGCTCTCCACTGGAGTCATACCTGAGGACTGGAGAGAGGCAAATGTAATTCCTCTCTTCACGAAAGGAAATAGGGAAATCCCCAGCAATTACAGACCAGTAAGTCTCACGTCTGTCGTCTGCAAGGTGTTAGAAAGGATTCTGAGGGATAGGATTTATGACCATCTGGAAGAGCATGGCTTGATTAAATGCAGTCAACACAGCTTTGTGAGGGACTTGAGCTGTGGATGTGGTGTGTATGGACTTCAGCAAGGCATTTGATAAGGTTCCCCATGGTAGGCTCATTCAGAAGGTCAGGAGGAATGGGATTCAGGGGAACTTAGCTGTCTGGATACAGCATTGACTGGCCAACAGAAGACAGCGAGTGGTAGTAGAAGGAAAATATTCTACCTGGAGGTCAGTGGTGAGTGTCCTTGGGCCTCTACTGTTTGTAATTTTTATTAATGACTTGGATGAGGGGATTGAAGGATGGGTCAGCAAGTTTGCAGACGACACAAAGGTTGGAGGTGTCTTTGACAGTATAGAGGGCTGTTGTAGGCAGCAGCGGGACATTGACAGGATCCAGAGATGGGCTGAGAGGTGGCAGATGGAATTCAACCTGGATAAATGCGAGGTGATGCATTTTGGAAGGTCGAATTTGAAAGCTGAGTACAGGATTAAGGATAGGATTCTTGGCAGTGTGGAGGAACAGAGGGATCTTGGTGTGCAGGTAAATGGATCCCTTAAAATGACCACCCAAGTGGACAGGGTTGTTAAGAAAGAACATGGTGTTTTGGCTTTCGTTAACAGGGGGATTGAGTTTAAGAGTCGTGAGATCTTGGCTGCTTGGATTGGAGGGCTTATCTTATGAAGAGAGGTTGACTGATCTCGGACTTTTTTCATTGGAGAAAAGGAGGAGGAGAGGGGACCTAATTGAGGTATACAAGATAATGAGAGGCATAGATAGAGTCGATAGCCAGAGACTATTTCCCAGGGCAGAAATGGCTATCATGAGGGGTCATAGTTTTAAGTTGGTTGGAGTAAAGTATAGAGGGGATGTCAGAGGCGGGTTCTTTACACAGAGAGTTGTGAGAGCATGCATTGCCAGCAGCAGTTGTGGAAACAAAGTCACTGGGGACATCTAAGAGACTGCTGGACATGCATATGGTCACAGAAATTTGAGGGTGCACACATGAGGATCAATGGTCGGCACAGCATCGTGGGCTGAAGGGCCTGTTCTGTGCTGTACTGTTCTATGTTCTATGTTCTATGTTCTATAAGGCAAAGGAGAATCCACAAGTATATTAAGGGCAAAAGAGTAACTGGGTATGGAATAAAACCCCTTAAAAATCTACTATATGTGGAACCACAGAAGATGGGTGAAATCCTAAATGAATATTTCACGCCTGTATTTACTGTGGAGAAAGACATGGAAGCTTGAGAAATATTTAGTGCTGTTTTGAAAAAAGACCACACTACTGAAAGCGAAGTGCTGGAAGTCTTAAAATACAAAGGTGGATAAATTCCCCGGGACCTGATCAAATGTATCCTCACACATTCTGGACTGCTCGGGAAGAAATTGCAGGGCTCTCCGCAGAAATATTAGCATCATCGACTGCCACGGGTGACATGCCAGAAGACTGGAGGGTGGCTACTGTTAAGCCAGTATTTCAGAAAGGCTGTAAAGAAAAGCCAGGAAACTACAGAAAGGGTAATGCTGACATCAGTGGTGGGTAGGTTGTTGGAAGAGATTCTGAGAGACAAAATCTACATGCATGTGGAAAGGCAAGGACTGACTAAGCTTAGTTAATATGGATTTGTGTATGGAAAATCATGTCTCCCAGCTTCATGAGTTTTTTTTAAAAAGGTGAAGATGAAGATCAATGAAGAAAGAGTGGTTGAAATTGTCAATATGGACTTCATCAAGGCCTTTCGATGAGCATGCGCTTATTAGACTGGTTGGTAAGGTTAGACCACATGGGATCCAGGAAAAGCTAGCCAACTGGATACAAAATTGGCTTGACAGTAGGACACAGAGGGTGATGATGGAAGGCTGTTGTTCGGATGCAAACCTGTGACCAGCGATGTGCTGAAGGATCAGTGTTGGGTCCACTGTTGTTTCTCATTCATATAAATGATTTGGATGATAATTAGGGGGCATAGTTAATAAATTTGCGGATGACACAAAAATTGATGGTACAGTGGACAGTGAAGAAAGTTACCTAAGAGCATAATGAGATTTTCATCAACAGGGCCAGTGGATGAGGAATGGGAGATAGAGTTTGGTTTAGAGGTTTTGTATTTTGGTGAAACAAGCTGGGGCAGGATGTATTCAAGCAATGGTAGGGCCCTGGGGAGTGTTGTCAAACAGGGCCTAGTGGTGCAGGTACTTGGTTCTTTGGAAGTGCTATTACAAGTAGAAATGGTAGTGAAGGCTAATTTGGTACGCTTAACTTCATCAGTCAGAGCACTGAGTGTAGGAGTTGGGACATTATGTTACAGCTGTACAAGACATTCATGAGGCCAAATTTGGAGTACTGCGTACAATTTGGGTCACCCTACTCGAGGAAGGATGTTATTAAACAGGAAAGTGTGTAACAAAGATTTACAGGGATGTTACCAAAACGGTAGAATTTATGCGATAAGAAGAGGCTGGGAAGGTTGGGATTTTTTCCCTGAATCAGAATAGCTGAGGGGTGATGTTATCAACGTTTATGAAAACCTTGATAAAGTGAATGAGGGGCGTGGATAAAGTGAATGGCCAAGGTCTTTACCTCAGGTTAGGGGAGTCCAAAACTAAAAGTTTAAGGTTGAGAAGGGCAAGATTTAAAAGGTGTGACGGACAATCTTTTTGTCACAGAGTGCAGTGTGTATGTGGAAGCTGACAGAAGAAGTGGCAGAGGCAAGTACAATTATAACATTTAAAAGATATTTGGATAGGCACACAGATAGGAAAGGTTCAAAGAAACAGGGCCAAATGTAGTCAAATGGGTCAAATTCAATTTTGGAAACCTGGTCAGCATGGATGAGTTGGGCCGAAAAATCTGTTCCAGTGCTGAATGACTATAAAAGCTGTGTTCTACGATTACCAAAAATTATGACAATGTTAACAATTTATCTCTATCTCTGCAAATGAAATATCCTGGACACAAATCTACACCTCAACAAAATCACTGCTTAACCTTCTCAGCTGTAAGGAGAATTATGTGACTTTCTGCTATCTCTGCACCGTGCACCGTAGCACTGCTGCCTCACAGCGCCTGATACCCGGGTTCAATTCCCGCCTCAGGCGACTGACGGTGTGGAGTTTGCACGTTCTCCCCGTGTCTGCGTCGGTTTCCTCCCACAGTCCAAAGATGTGCAGGTCAGGTGAATTGGCCATGCTAAATTGCCCGCAGTGTTACGTAAGGGGTAAACGTACGGATATGGGTGGGTTTCGCTTCGGCGGGTCGGTGTGGACTTGTTGGGCCGAAGGGCCTGTTTCCACACTGTAATGTAATCTAATCTAAAAATAGGAACCCATTTTTAATTTATTCATGGGATGTGGGCTTTGCCTTTGAGAAAGTGGTGGTGAACTGCCATCTTGAACTGCTGTAGTCCATGTGCTGTACATACACCAGTGTTGTTTGGACGATAATCTCCTGCAGCCTCACAGCTCTTCCCATCTCTGTAAACCCCTCCAGCTTCACAAACCTTCCAATCTCTAACCTCCCCTAGCCGCAATAAAACTTTCTCTATAATGCCCTTTAGCCTCACAATTCTCCCTACCTCTGAAATGTCCTCCACTTTCATGACTTCATGCCCGAAACATCGATTCTCCTGTTCCTTGGATGCTGCGTGACCTGCTGCTACTTGTCGATTTCCCCAGCCTATTCAGCTTCTCTCTGTCACTCAAATCTTCCAACCCAAGTAAAATACTTATAAATATTTTCTGAACCCTTTCAAATTTCACATCTTTCCTATAGCAGGGAGACTAGACTTGAATGCAATATCCCAAACGTTGCCCAGCCAATGTCCTGAAAAGCCACAATATTCCCTCTCAGCTCTTGTACTCAATGTACTGACCAATAAAGGCAAGCATACCAAATGCCGCCTTCACTGTCCAGTCTAGTTTATTTTTAGATTTTTAGATTCAATTACCTGCAGTGTGGAAACAGGCCCTTCAGCCGAACAAGTCCACACCGACCCTCCGAAGAGCAACCCCCCAGACCCATTCCCTTTTTTACCCCTGACTAATCCACCTAACACTATGGGCAATTCACTTAACTTGCACATCTTTGGACTGTAGGAGGAAACTGGAGCACCCGGAGGAAACCCACGCAGACACTGGGCCAATGTGCAAACTCCACACAGACAGTTGCCTGAGGCTGGAATTGAATCTGGGTCCCTGGCGCTGTGAGGCAGCAGTGATAACCACTGAGCCACCCACTTGCGACACCACTTTCAAGGAACTGTGAACCTGCACGCCAGTTCTGTTTGTTTAGCAATGCTCCTGCGGACCTTAGTATTAAGTGTATAATTCTTGCTCTGATTTGCTTTTCCACAATGCAGTACCTCACATTTATCTAACGTAGAACATTGCAACACAGTACAGGCCCTTCAGCCCTCGATGTTGCGCCGACCTGTCATATCAATCTGAAGCCCATCTAACCTATACTATTCCAAGTACATCCATATGCTTGTCCAATGATGACTTAAATGCACTTAAACTAGGCGAATCTACTACCGTTGCAGGCAAAGCGTTCCATATCTTTACTACTCTCTGAGTAAAGAAACTACCTCTGACATCTGTCCAATGCCCCCTTGTGCTCGCGGGGTCACTATTCTTGGAAAAAGGCTCTCCCTGTCCACCCTATCTAACCCTCTGATTATCTTATATGTTTGATGTTTTGTGCTAGTTTTGTTTCATAATTCTTTTTATTAATTTTTTTAGTATCCCTTTGTTTATATTTGGAAGTTTCCCAGTCTTCCATTCTGCCACAGGCCTTTGCAATATGATATAGCTTAATTTTGACTTTGTGTTGTCCTTGACCTCCTTGTTTAGCCATGGGTGGCTTTTTTGCCCCCCCCCCCTTACCATCTTTCTTTCTCATTGGGATATATTTTAGTTGTGAGGAATTCAGTAGCTCCTTAAACATCTACCATTGCTCATCTATTGTCTTAACATTTAGCCTTCCTGCCCAACCCTACCTGAGCCAAATCTGTCCTATATAATTTTCTTTGTTTATTTCCATAACACTACTGTGGGATTCCATTTTCTCACCCTCAAAACTGTATTTTGAATTATATCATACAATGGTCACTACTCCCTAGTGGATCCTTAATTATGATGTTATCAATTAATGTCTCCTTATTACACAATACCAAATCCAGATCATGGAATCCAGAGTAGCCTGCTCCCTGGTTAGTTCCACAACATGCTGCTCCAAGAAGCAATCTCTACTATGTTCAATGAATTCTGCCTCCAGGCTACCCTTGCCAATTTGATTCTTGCAATCTGTGCACATGTTAAAATCACCAGTGATTAATGCTGTACCTTTCTTGCAAGTCTCTAATATTTCCTGGTTTATATGGTGCCCCACTGCAGAACAACTGTTTGGGAACTTAGAGTTATTCCTCCCAAATACTTCATCCCTTTGCTATTTCTTATTTCTACCCAGACTAATTTCCATGTTTATGTCATTTCACATTACAGCACTGATCCCTTCCTCCACCAGCAAGGCCACGCCACCTCCTTTTCCTTTCAGTCTATCTTTCCGAAATGCTGAGTATCCCTGGATATTCAAATCCCAGGTGCGGCCATCCAGAATCCTGAAACCGTGAATAGATGAAATATGGGAGTTAACTATTAGTGCTGATTGTTCCTGGGACTTAATATAAAGATAAATGTTATATCCAGTAAATATGACTCAGGGATAGGGATAACTCTACTGTTTTTCTTCCAGTAGTGGATTGGAACTTGTTATATCAATCTGAGAGAGAAAATACATATATATTTCAATGTTCTATCTAAAATACAGTACCTCCAACAATGAGCAGTGCGACATTTTCCAGAAATGAGGTCAGCCTTCAGTACTGACTTGAGTGAAAAATGTATCTAAACTATCCTGTGCGATAACAGATACCCTGATCAAGTCATCACTCTCTGTACATTGCAAAGCTCATGACAGGGCCTTTACGCCACCACTTTTGGCCAGTCTCCCTCAGGTTACCCAGAAAAGGGGAGCTGCCTCAAAATGTGAACAACAGGTGAGGCTAGATCCCTCATGCTCCTACATTTCAGCAAACCAACAAGTGGTTTACTCTACTAATAGCATATTGCCATCAAGAGAATAAGACAGTTTGCCGACCAAACAAATGAGTAAAGTGATCTCTAAGTTTCAGCACCAGTGTGACGCCAGACATGCAGACTGCACATACAACATCTGATGGACCATATCAAATAACGTTTTCATTGACCACCATTTGCAGTAGCAGAGTACTGATTACACTCAACCAATCTGTCCTTGCAAGCCTCAGAGAACTACATCCACGATTACATTTGAATCTGCTATTGAAAGTCATCAGTAAGCATCACGTGCACAAGCAGTTGGGAGACAACACATCCTGAGTGAAATACAACCAGCATGAGTGTGGGCTTCTGGGAATTTGGAGCATGCTGGGAATTTGCTACAGAGGAGATAGGGCTTTTTGCTTTTATTGTGATATGTAGTTCATCGGACTATATTCTATAGAAAGGAGGACCAGGGAACAAGGGCTTGTGAGTAGCTGATATTACTTGATAAAACATCTTCCAAAAAGCTTAATTTAAAGTGCTAAGTCACAGCAGGAGAGCCCAAAACTGTGATGTGCTCTTCCTGCTCTTCTTGGGTAAGGTGGCTGCAGTTATAGTTCCAATTCCTGAGGCCAGCATGTGTGCAAGAAATGACTCCAGCTGCAGCCCTTGGAAAGCCAGGTTTTGGATCGAGAGCAATGGTTTGGGACACTGTGGAGCATCTGTGAAGTTGAGTAAAACATGGTTAGCACCTCTAGGGAGGTAGTCACATCACAGGCTGAGACTCCGCAGGCAGAAACTGAATATGTACCACTAGGTAGGGCACAAGGTCCAGGTAAGCACTCAGGAACCCCCAGTGGCTATTCCCATGCAAAACAAATACTGTTGAGGGGAATGGCATCTCAAAGGAAAGGACTAATGGCCAAATCCATTACACCATAGTTGGGTCTGCTGTACAGTGCACGAGTGAAAAGTGTAGGCATGCAATAATTATAAGGGATTTAATTGGAAGGGGAATACACAGAAATTGCTGTGGCCACCACAAATGAGATTCTAAGATGGGTGATGCCTCACTGGTGCTCAGATCAAGGATGTCTTAGAGCAGCTACGGGACATTCTAGAGAGGAAGAGTGAACATCCTCTGGTTGTGATGTATGTTTGTACAAACAATAAAGGAATTAAGTCTGAAAAGCAGAATATATGGAGTTAGGAAGTAAGTTGAAAAGCAGGACCTCAAAGGTAGAGATCTCAGGATTACCACCAATGCCATGTGTGAGTCAGAATAGGAACAGCTGGATATATCAGATGAACATGTGGCTGAAGAGATGGTGCAAGTGGGAGGATTCCTATAGCATTAGGACTGGAGCTGGGAGAGGTCACTTAAAGTGATGACAGTGGAAAAGGCAATGGCAAACACTCAAAGAACACATGGGCGAACTGCAACATTTGCTCATTCCTGTGTAGCACAAAAGTAAAGCAGGAAAAGTAGCTAAACCATTGCTTACATGGTGATTAAGTGATGGTTTTAGATCCAGGGAAGGGGCGTACAAATACGCCAGAAAAAAACAACAGGCCTGAGAAGTGGGAACAGTTTAGAATTCAACAAAGGAATACAAAGGAATTGATTAAGATTGTGGAATTAGAGTATGAGAGTAAGCTTGCAGGGAACATAAGAACTGACTGTACAAGTTTCTATAGGTATGTGAAGAGAAAACCACTGGTGAAGACAAATATAGGCCCCTTACAGTCACAATCAAGTAATCATGATTTGGAGATGCCGGTGTTGGACTGGGGTATAGTCCAACAGGTTTAATTGGAAGCACTAGCTTTCGAAGCGTCGCTCCTTCATCCACTACCACCTGATGAAGGAGCAGCACTCGGAAAGCTAGTGTGCTTCCAATTAAACCTGTTGGACTATAACCTGGTGTTGTGTGATTTTTAACAATCAAGTAAAGTAACAATGGGGAACAAAGAAGCAGCTGACCAACTAAATACACTCTTTTGTTCCGTCACTAGACCCAAAACGTTAACTCTGATTTCTCCTCACAGATGCTGCCAGACTTGTTGAGATTTTCCAGCAACTTCTGTTGTTGTTTAAGATCACTAGGGCTTGCAGTAGGATGCACTTGCGCGTGCTAGAAGCATATCAATACACAGGACCTTGTTAATTTATACAAAAGGAATTTATACATGCATTGCACCTTAATACTAGAACAACGTTGTGAAATTTGAAAGGTTTCAGAAAAGATTTACAAGGATGTTGCCAGGGTTGGAGGGTTTGAGCTACATGGAACAGCTGAATAGGTTGGGGCTGTTTTCCCTGGAGCATTGAAGCCTGAGGGGTGACCTTATAGAGGTTTATAAAATCATGAGGAGCATGGATATGGTGAATAGACAAGGTCTTTTCCCTGGGGTGGGTGAGTCCAAAACTGGACAGCATAGGTTTAACGTGAGAGGGGAAAGATATAAGTGAGACCTAAGGGGCAACTGTTTTCACGCAGAGGGTGGTGCGTGTGATGGAGTGATGGAGGCTGGTATAATTACAAGTTTTAAAAGGCATCTGGATGGATATATGAATGGGAAGAGTTTGGAAGGATATGGGCCAAGTGCTGGCAAATGGAACTCGATTTATTTAGGCTATCTGATCGGCATGGACGAGTTAGACCAAAGGATCTGTTTTCATGCTGTATATCTCTATGACTTTGCAAGAAAGGGTTTTAGGTCAAAGCACAGTAATTAACTCATACTTTGTATCACCAAATGAGCATCAGAACTATACCATACCATGTCAGATCGGAGGACTTAAAATGACAGGAACTTCACAGACACATTAGTTTCTTCTCTAATGTATTCTGAAAACAGACTAATAGCATCGGCAATAGAATGAAGGTAGAGATTGAGTGGCATTCTCTCACACGAAGGTTTGGTTGGACATGCAATACTCAACCTGAAACAGTGGGTTAGAAAAATTCATCTTTTGAAAGGGACATAGTGAAATTATTTGAGAATCCAAATGGAAAGAGACTGAAAGCTTAAGTCTCAGCACAGGCATGATGGGAGAAATAGCAACATGTTGAGATTTCTCTGAGTGAGAGTTGACCCTGGTGCGATGAGATTTATGAAGGAGTAGGTAGATCGGACTAATCATGGGTGGGTGGTTACCAGGGTAATAAGCTCTGGGAAAGATGTGCAAGGGCAAGGATTGAATGTGGAAAAGACCAGCTTTAGGAATTAGGCAAACAGAAGAACATACGAACCAAGAGCAGGAGTCGACCATCTGGCCCTTTGAGCCTGCTCTACCATTCAATAAGATCATGGTTGATCTTTTCATGGACTCAGATCCATTTTCCCGCCCTCTCACAATATCCCTTAATTCCTTTACTGTTCAAACAATTATCTATCTTAGCTTTAAAAACTTTTACTGAAGTAGCATCAACTACTTCACTGGGCAGGGAATCCCACAGATTCACAACCCTCTGGGTGAAGAAGTTCCTTCTCAATTCAGTCCTAAATCTGTTCCCCCTAATTTTGAGGCTATGCTCTCTTGTCCTAGCTTCACCTGCCAATGGAAACTTCCTCTCTACTTCTATTCTATTCCCTTCATTGTTTCACATGTTTCTATAAGATCCCCCTTCATTCTTATAAATTCCAATGAATATAATCCCAATCGACTCAATCTCTCCTCATAAGCCAACCCTGTCAACTCCGGAATCAACACCTCATGAACCTCCTCTGCATCTCTTCCAGTGCCAGTACATCCTTTCTCAAGTAAGGAGACCAAAACTGCGCACAGTACTTCAGGTGTGGCCTCACCAGCACCCTATACAGCTGCAATGTAACCTCCCTGCTTTTAAACTCAATCCCTTTAGCAATGAAGGACATAATTCCATTTGCTTTCTGAATTACATGTTGCACCTACAGACCAACCTTCTGTGATTCATGCACAAGGACACCCAGGTCCCTCTGCACAGCAGCATGCTGCAATTTCTTACCATTCAAATAAACTCGTATTCCTACCAAAATGGATGACTTCACATTTAATAACATTGTATTCCATCTGCCAGACCTTTGCTCACTCACTCAATGTATCTATGTTTCTTTATAAAGTTTCACAGTTCTCCATACACTTTGCTCTGCCACTCATCTCAGTATTGCCTGCAAACTTTGACACATTACATGTGGTTTCCAACTCCAAATCATCTGTATAAATTGTAAATAATTGTGGTCCCAACACTGATCCCTGAGGCACACCACATGCCACTCCTTCCTGATGAAGAGCTGATGCTCGAAAAGTCGATACTCCTGCTCCTCGAATGTTGCCTAACTGGCTGTGCTTTTCCAGCACCACACTTTAGACTCTGATCTCCAGAATCTGCAGTCCTCACTTTTTCCGAACACTCATTTATCCCCACTCTTTGCTTCCTGTTAGTCAACCAATTCTCTATCCATGCGAATACTTTACACCCAACGCCATGCATCTTTATCTTCTGCAGCAGCCTCATGTGCAGGACTGGGAGATACATTTATTCCTAAGAGAACCAAGCTTCTCCAACAACTTAAAGAAAGAGCTTTAGTTATAGAGAATAAGAGAATTCCACAAAGATACCCTGAAAGAAAGAATTTCTCCCTGTCTCCATCTTAAATGGAAGACCCCCTAACTTTAAATTAGATTAGCCATGATCTTATTGAATGGTGGAGCAGATGGCCTACTCCTGCTCTTATTTCTTATATCCCCTCGTCTTAGTCTCCCCGAGATGGGAAAAAATTCTATCATCTCACCACACTTCTGCAGGATCTCAGATATTTCAATAACATCACCTCTCATTTTTCCAAACTCCAATGTGTATTGTCCCACTGGTCCAGCCTTGCTTCAGAACACAATCACCTCATTCCAGTAAGCTATCAAGAAAGTGTCAGTCAAAATAGTGGTTTCAGCATCCATTTTAGATCATATCCAGTTTTAATCAGGAATTTCATTGGCAGCAGAGATTTAAATGGAACATCTCAGGGTGAAGGAGCACATGGATACCTGAATAGAATTTCCCAGTCATCACCGATCAGAAAAAGTGCCAATCCTAATATCTGGCCTCACAGAACATGACAGATCTGGGTTTATCAGTCATCGGTAGAATTGCTAGAGTTGGTATGGTATCGATCATACCTCTAATGTAATGTAAAGCTCAAATTTCCGCTTCTTGAAAAACTTCCCAAATTCCATGAGCAAACAAGACCAGAGGTAAACTTAAGACCATAAATCACTACCCAGACAGCTAGCGATATATACAAGGAATAATCCCTTACTATAGAGGTGGACATCTCATTTGACCAGGAACTACTGAAATCTGCTGAAAGAAGTTCTTTTCAGAATGAGTGAATCTAAGCTGATACCTGCCTTATGCCAGTAGCAATCTTCCACATGTTGGGCTTGAGCTCTGCCTCTCTTTATGACATAGATTTGTTGGAAAAATTCATTCCAACCTCACGAAAGGGCCAACACTGCTCACAGAGAAACTGGTGCTGGATCAAACCGTTTGTTTGAAAACTCAGATTGATCGATTGTTGTTCAACAAAGGTTTTAATGGATTTTGGAAAAGGGCTCATTTGTGGAATTAAGTTGCAGATCAGTCATGATCTCACTGAATGACAGAATTGGCCTGAGGGGCTAAATGGTCTCTTCCTGATCCAATGTAATTGGGAAAGTGGGAAAGACACCAGTAAAATGGGGGAATGGGAGGGAACTAGTAATCCACCTTCCAAATTTTTGCTATTTCGGAACTGTTCCTTTTGATCAGAAAATTGCTCATGACTCTCCACTATTTAAGGAAAGTTGCAGAGGAAAATCAGAAAGTTGTAGACCAGCTAGCTCTGTCATTGAGAAATTACTCAAGTCTGTAATTAAGGATGGAGGTGACAGAACATTATAAAAATGCTCACCTGATCAGACAGTGAGCATGGATTTGTAAAGGGAAGGTTCATCTCTATTGAAACTGATGGAATGTTTTGAAAAAGTGACTAAAGCAGGCAATAGGGGAATATCTATAAATGTTATTGATATAGACTTCCAAAAGACCATGATTTATTCCCACGCCAGAGACTGTTAGTTAGAGATGAAGCACAGAGAATTAGAGGCAAAGAGCTGATCTGGATGACAGTGTGGTTGAGCAAAAGATTAACTCGACAGAGAGCAGGGCCCCTTACAGATCAACGCGTTGTATTGAACCTCAGGAGATCAGAGAAATATTAAGTGAATTAAATTTCATGGCAGTTTTTACTGTGAAGAAAGAACTTAGGGAAATAAATATTGATGTTTTGAAAATAGTTCAAATTACAGAAAAGGAAGTGCTGGAGGTCTTAGAAAACATAAATCTCCAGGGTCTGATCAAGTGTATACCAGGACATTGTGGGAAGTTAGGAAGGAAATTGCAGGGCCCCAAGTAGAAATATTTGTATAATCTGTAACCATGGATGAGGTGCCGGAGGACTGGAGGGTGGTTAATGCTGTGCCTATATTTAAGAAAAGCTGCAAGGAGAAATCTGGGAACTACAGACCTGTGAGTCTGACATTGGTGAATCCCTCCAAGTTGTTGGAGATGCTTCTGAAAGATAGGATTTATATGCATTGGCGAGGCAAGGAATGATTAAGGATAGTCAGCATGGTTTTTTATGTGGAAAATAGTGTCCTACAAACTTAATTCAGCTTTTCGAGCAAGTAATCAAAATAATTGATGAATGCAGAGCAGTTGACATTGTTGACTTGGACTTTAGTAAAGTCTTTGCTCAGGTTCTAGATGGTTGACTAATCAGTAGAGTCAGGTCACATGGGATTCAGGGCAAGCTTGGCAATTGGATACAAAATTGGCTTGAAGGTAGGAGATAGAGGGAGATGTTGGATAGTTGCTTATCAGACTAGAGGATCAGTACTGAGTCCACTTTGTTTGTCATTTATATAAATGATTTGGCATACAGGAGGCATGGTTAGGAAGCTTGTCAATGACACCAAAACTGATGCTATAATGGACAGTGAAGAAGGTTGTCAAAGAGTGTGGCGCTAGAAAAGCACAGCAAGTCAGGCAGCATCCAAGGAGCAGGAGAGTCGACATTCAAGGCATTAACCCTTCATCTGTCTGACCTGCTGTGCTTTTCCAGCGCCACACTTTTCAACTCTGATATCCAGCACCTGCAGTCCTCACTTTCTCCTAGTGAAGAAGCTTATCTAAGAGTACAAAGAGATTTGACCAATTGGATCAATGAACTGAGGAGTGGCAGATGGAGTTTAATTTGGATAAATACGAGATAATTCATTCTGGTAAAACAATCAAGGGCTGGACTTCTACAATTAATGGTAGGGCCCAGGGTAGCATTGTAGAACACAGAGACCTAGGGTTCAGGTACACAATTCTTTGAAATGTGTGTCACAGGTTGACAGGGTGGTTAAGAAGGCATTTGCTACACTTGCCTTCATTGCTCAGGTATTCGAGTATAGAGTTGGACATTATTTTGAGTTGTACAAAACGTTGGTGAGGCCTCTTCTGGAGTACTGTGTGCAGTTCTGGTCACCCTGTGACAGGAAGGACATTACTAAACTGGTGACCGTTCAGAAATGATCTACCAGGATATTGCCAGGAATGGAGGGTTTAAGATAGGCCGGATAGGCTGGGACATTTTTCACTGGAGTGTAGGAGGTTGAAGGGTGATCTTTTATAAAATCATGGGGGGCAGAGATAAGGTGAATAGCAAAGGTCGTTTCCCTAGGGTGGGGGAGTTCAAAATTAGGCGGCATATTTTTAAGGTGAGAGGAGAAAGATTTAAAAAAGACATGAAGGGCAACGGTTTTTTATGATGAGGAAGTGCCAGTATTGTACTGAGGTGGACAAAGTTAAAAATCACACAACACCAGGTTATAGTCCAACAGGTTTAATTGGAAGCACTAGCTTTTGGAGCACCACTCATTTGTCAGGTAGCTGAGGAAGGATCAGCGCTCTGAAAGCTCGTACTTCCAAATAAACCTGTTGGACTATAACCGAGGGTTGTTTGATTTTAAACATTTTTTGACACAGAGAATGGTTAGTGTGTGGATTGAACTTCCAGAGGAAGTGGGGGATGCAGGTGCAGTTACAATGCTTAAAAGACATTTAGGTAAGTACATGAGTAGGAAAGGTTTGGAGGGATATTGGCCAAACGCAGGCAGGTGGGTGTAGTTCAGTTTGGGAATATGGTTGTGGGGGCCTGCTGTTTGCTATTTAATGATGGCCTTTTTGGGGTTCAAGTCATAGGGTTTCAGTTTGATTCAAACATGAAAGAAAACAGCAGAACGCTGTCAAACTCAGACCCACAGAACAGCTGACAGTAATGCTCAACAAAACAGACATTGCTGGAAAATCTCAGCACGTCTGGCATTATCTGTGGAGAGAAATCAGAGTCAATGTTTCAGGTCCAGTGACCCTTCCTCAGAATCGGCCCATTCTACAGTAATGTTCAACCCAGTGGGCTTGTGTCGATACGTATTTCCCCATTTGGTGATGGACAGCTTTGGTTCTGGTAACTTTAGGGTGAAGAACGATGTGAGACAGAGCTGAGTCCTGGCCCCATTGTGTTTGGTACTTTCTTCTCTGGGCTCTTTTACCTTTCCTGCAGGTAATGGGGGGGGTTCTTACCTGCATACTGGGTCAAACAGCAAGCTCTACAATCTGTCCAGACTGAAAATGAAGACAAAATGACAGCACGTCTGGATCAGAGAGCTCCTCCGAGTTGCTGCTGCTGCATCGGTCACCCTAACAGAAACCCAGCCACTGAGACTCATGGATTGTCTCTCCCATGGCTGCAATATATTCTTCCTGACTATAAACATCAAGAAAACCATGGTTATGGGATAGGGTGCCACATCTCTGTCCACGATCACACTAGATAACACTTCAGTAGTATTCTATGGCTTTGGGTCTACAGTGACACTTGCTTATGATGCAGAACCAGGTGAACACACACCAAAAGCAGCTCTTTACCTTCGGCCAACTTAGGAAATGCTTATGAAACAGCAGACTGGTGTTTCTGAGACCTGTCTACACTGTACGATGTGAAACATGGACACCAACCAAGAAGAGAAGCTCAACAACTTTCCCTTTCATTATATTTGTGCCACATTCCAGTCATCTCAGGGAGGGACACAATAACAAATGCAGCAGTTATCCTGAAGACCAAGCTCTTGGCAGTCACCAAACACAGGTGACTTTGTGGGGTCATGCACATTTGAAGGGTGCAGGATGAATGATGACTTTCTGCATGGCGAAGTAGCTGGAGCCATGTGAAGCTCCGCTTGTAATTGTGAGGTGGAGGTCCTGCATGTTAACTTCTGCATAGGGAAAATACTGGCATGTGTTATGATGACAATCAGTGGCTACAGTCAGCATCTTTACATCAGGCACCAGCACTGAAAACAGCAATTTGCAACCTCAACTGATAACCACTTCATATGTGGCACTTGTGGGCCAATCCTACCTCTGATGATTGGTCTCTTTGGTCATCATTTGAAGGTAACTCAATCCCAATGGATTTGCTGCACGTTAAGCATTTCATGCAAATAGAAGGATGCTGAGAGTGGACCTTTGCAAATCAGCCACCTTTGCAAATTTGCCAACGCCACAAAGAAAGGCAGCATTGTTTAGAAAAGTGTAAAATGGCAACAAGATACTGGGAGATTAAGTGAAGGGCCAAACTGGAGCAAATTGATTTCAATGGTACCAAATATGATGTCATCACTTTGGACCTAAAAATGATACAACAGGATATTTTCCAAATCATATAAAAGCTTCTAAACAGAGGAGATCCAAATCGACTCGAGTTCCAGGTACAGACTATTTAAATGCCACGAACATGTACAGAAAATAATCAAAATGGCGAATGAAACAGTGGCCTTTATATCGAGTAAAAATCCAGTTTCAGCAATATAACATCCTGCTCAGAAACTGAACAACTTGAGAAACTGAGGGCACTCTGGATACAGACCTTAGGAAGAAGATAATGGCCTTCAAGGAAAGGCAAGGTACTTCAGTCATAACTAGACTCCAAGAGTTATACTGCGTTGGGACAATTTCACTTGTCTACACTGAATCCTTTCTCTCCAATTTAAATTAGATCTCATTTAAGTTGCTGAAGAAATTGAACAGGAAGCTGTTAAATCTGCGCTGTATCATTTAAAAGCAAGGGATACTTTCAATAGCTTGACTTTAAGTGATTTTATTCTTGATAATTAATTCTGAAAATACTGAATGCTTTTCTCATTTCAGTAACCTATTTATGAAATGCTTTACTGTAACAGCACCATCTGCCCCTGTGTGTCTCAGATCAAAATTCCTGGCCGAATCTGCACCCATGTCTCTGCCCCCTGACTCAGAGATGTTGCCAAGTGAAGGACCCCTGCTACTGACCTTGGCTGAAATGGTCTAACTCATTTACATGGCCCTTTGAGCTGCTCCACCTTCAATAAGATCATGACTAATCTGGTTTTAATCTCAACTTCACAACCCTGCAAATCCCTGGTAATCTTTCACCCCTTCAGCAATCACAAATCCATCTCCAAAATATTTAAAGGTTCTGCATCCACTGTATTTTAATGAAGGCAATTCCAAAAAAGTCACAACCCTCTGAGGAGAAAAAAAACTCAACTTTTAAATGTGTGAATCCTTAATTTTAAATTATAAGGCCTAATTCTGGATTTTCCCACAAGAGGAAACATCCTTTTGAAATCCACCGAATTAAATACACTCAGGATCTTATACGTTTCAAGTAAATCATCTCTGAATTCATCTAAACTCCGGAGGACCCAGGCCTAGACTGTCCTGCTTCTCCTCATGTGGCAATTTGTTCATTCCAGACATTAGTCTCGTAAAGCTTCTCTAAAGCACTTCTAACACATTCACATCCTTCTGCAAATATGGGGACTCAAAGTGTATACAATACTTCAAATGACGACAGGATTTGGTGATACTGTTATATGAAACATCATTAATGAGAACTGCAGCAGAGGGTAGTTACTGCACTTGAGAGGATCCAAAGCTAAAATCAATACAGGCAAAGGCCACCTGTCTGGGGGATTGCAAGTTGCAGTTAAGTTGTGGAGGGGTCTGAACTGTTGTCTTTCACAGATTCTGTATTCTAGGTTTTGTGTATAATTCCGAACAGATTACATGAGAATTTGTACTGGGGAGGGATTTCTGAGAGTTCAGCAATCTAATGAATGTAGGGTTGAGCCAATGTCTGTGTCTTGTGCATTTTCTACTTGTAATTTCTGAAGACCCAAAACCATTGTAAAAGGGGCAAGGGATGAAACGCTTACAGCCCCCAACTCCCTCCACCATGTTGGCATGGATGTCCAAGTGCTGCTGAGTTCAGGAGCTGTTGCCTCTGATCGGCTGACAGCTACATACAGAGAGGACTTTTCCTCATTTGTGGCCTATTTCGAGTTAAAAAAGCTCTCAGCAACCAATCAGTTGCCTGATTGCTGGAAGTTCCAGCAGAATTTCTCATCTCCTCAAAACTCTTCTGCTTTTGGGCTGAGTCCTAAAACAGGAAGATCTGGCCTGATGTTTTATTTAGATTAGATTACTTACAATGTGGAAACAGGCCCTTCGGCCCAACAAGTCCACACTGACCCGCCGAAGCGCAACCCACCCATACCCCTACATTTATCCCTTACCTAACACTACGGACAATTGTAGCATGGCCAATTCACCTGACCCTGCACATCTTTGGACTGTGGGGGGAAACCAGAGCACCCGGAGGAAACCAACGCAGACACAGGGAGAACGTGCAAACTCCACACAGTCAGTCGCCTGAGGCGGGAATTGAACTCTGGCACTGTGATGCAGCAGTGCTAACTACTGTGCCACTGTGCCGCCCACGGTTGTCCTTGTGCTTTGACGAAGGTCTGTCTCCAAAAGTAACACTACTGGAGCCCATGGAACTTAGCGCAAAAACTCAATTTCCTACTTCGTTGATACCCATATCCTCTGCTGCCTTCTAATCCAATGTCCTGCACGGTTCAATGTTGATCCCATTACTTTCACCTCCCACTTCTCCTTTAAGATGCTCCTTAAAATCCACATCTTTGACCAGGCATTTGGATAGCTGTCCCTGTGCTACTTGGTGTCAAATTTAGTTTTATAAAATATCCTCTCAGATTAAGGAGAGATTTCATGCATGGTCTATCACCATAAAACTTATGAAAACCAGCTCATGAAGTTTTTTTAAACTGGAACAAAGTTTTTTCCGCTTTGGAACCTGGCAAACTTTAACTGCAAGTCTTTTAAGTGACAGTAAAGTTTGGCAGGAGGTTGTTGGATGAAATGCGATTATATCTGGCTGACGATCTGTGCAGTTGAAAGGGGTTGTGAGAGAAGCTAAGAGGTAACATCCAGAGGTGAGAAGAGATAAGGCTGTAGAAATTTGGGAGGATCAGGAAGTTGTCAAAGATATTGGCTATTAACTCAAAACTTTCTAGTTAGTTGTGGTTCTATTGCAGGCTTGAGTTTGCCTGGTTCAAATAGCTCTCAAGGCCCAATCCAGACAGGACCTTTCCTGAAGAAGGGCCTGTGCCCGAAACGTCGAATCTCCTGTTCCCTAGATGCTGCCTGACCTGCTGTGCTGTTCCAGCAATAAAGTTTCAACTTTGATCTCCAGCATCTGCAGACCTCACTTTCTCCCCAATCCAGACAGGGCAATGCTGATTAGTAGGAAAAGGAGAAAAGCAGCAGGAATAATTTTTAACTTGGTACTGAAATAACTCCACAAAGACCAGGTATCCTGTCACCAAGTCACCCTTTATTTCCACTTGGAGAGTCCTTCATACTGATCCAGCTCCCTCAGAGCCAGCTCTCAGGATAAACAGAGCCTCTAACACTCCTGTTTCTGTCAGCCAGGGCTCCCTGATTGTATTAAGCTAACAGCCCCAAACAGGGAACTCAGATTCTATGAGGTGTACCTGACTGACCTTATTACCAACACTACACATACCAAAATCTTCGGCCTTAATCCACATCAGTTCCATTCTTGAAGCTGGTTCTCTGGTTCTTCTCTTGAGCATGCAAGTAAGGTTTTACTCATCAGAATGCACAGGTGAAGTTAGGAATTCCTACACCCACCTAAAGTGCAATGCAGGTGTCAAGAACCATTCATTCCAACCTATTCTGATGCAAATTTCCAGATCTTTTCTCAAGATCTCTCAGAATTCTCTTTGTTTACAATATTTAAACAGAAGAGTCAAGCCACTTTATCACTGAGGTTACAGTAGCCTTGGCAACAGAGCCAAGAGGTTTACACTGAAGGGTCAGCCATTTTGCCAGGAGCAATCATCAGTTACAGCAGCGTAATGAGACTTAATCGAAAGTCAGGCTAGGATAAACGCAAGGAAAGGAAATTCTTGAATCTGTTTTTTTTTGTTGTATGGGAGCTGGGAAATGTTCTTTGGATATTTGACAGGTAGATGAATGAGAGTTAAAGACTGCTAGACTGCTGGCAAGGCCTCATATCCTCCACACTGACAGGATGACTGATGAGGGCCGCACAGACATTTCACATAAACAAGAGTGGCAAATGGAAAAGGAGAGCAAATAAGGCGGGGAGGAGATGAATCGAAAAGGAAATGAAAAGCCTTTGGTGCTAAAACACGGAGTAATATCTTTTTAAAAAAAAACCTGATTCTTGATTACACTGATTCATTCATCCTGAGAAAGTGACATTATAATCAGTTTTATAGAACACTGATTTAAAGACTGGATGCAATGCAGATCTAAGTACTTGTGTTTGATACATAACCTGCCAAAAAAAGATCAATGGCAGAGAAACTTCATGTTAATCACATCTGAAGTTGTACTTTGGCACTCTATTTACAATATCAAGAGATTGAAGACATGAAAAGCAACCACAGTCCTCTCTCAGCCAGGATCTCTGCACTCTGACCCTTAACCTTTACCAGAGGCCCATTCAACACCAATCAAATGGAATTCTGAGGTCTTGCTTAACTAATAAAGTGAATTACAAAACTGGCATAGTCTGTGTTTCTCCAGGACTGAAATCCTTGCCAAACCACTGTCATGCCCTTACATTTCCACCTCATAAATTCTGATTATCATCTTGCATTCTCCCACACACCCCACTTACATTCCACCCTCCATCCAGAGTTTCTCAACTTCCCCTGATCATATTCGATTTATCTGGCTCCACTGACTTTGAGTAACATGAAGATTAGGCCTCTCCACTGTCCCTGACTTCCCTTCAACTCTACCCAGCTCCAATCTAAGTAATCAGATGGACTTGTTTGATTTCATTTTGAAGCTTAAGTATTGAGGATTCAATACTCACCACAAACATGACTTTATTACCAATAAATGGCTGCCTCTTTTGAGGCTAGGCACATGGAGGAAAACATTCTTTTTTGACGCATTTGTCATATTCTAAATAAAACAAGCTGTTATCCAAATGGGTTCACTCAGTCTCAGCAAGTTGAAGACATCTCTGTTGTTGGTTGACTTCATGAAATGAGCTTGAAGGAACGAAAGCAGGAACCTACTGGTTGTACAATGGAACCAGCTTAAATGAGCACCTCCAAGAGCTAACCCACTTGCCAGGACTAGAAACAGAGCCTGAGAGGTGAATGTAGAAATAACAAAGATAATTTGCTGAAATAAAATAACTGGTAACTATGAAGAAACCAAAAGACCAAAATGAATCGCTGCTCAGCCATTCACCATCTCAACACATCCCAAAGCTCCAGGGAGTAGTCTTTGAAGTGCATTCATTAGAACATTAGAACTAGCAGCAGGAATAGGCCATCCCCTGCACCTCTGTTCAATAAGATCATGGCTGATCTTTTCAGAGCCCCAACTCCATTTAGTTGCCCTCTCACCATATCCCTTTATTCCTTTATTGTTTAAAAATGATCTATCTTAGCTTTAAAAGCATTTACTGAGGAGGCCTCAACTACTTCACTGGCAGGGAATTCCACAGATACTCAACCCTCTGGATGAAGAATTACCTTCCCAATTCAGTCTGAAATCTGCTTCCCCCTAATTTTGAGGGTATGTCCTCTTGTCCTAGTTCCATCTCCCAATGAAACATTCACTCTATCTCTATCTTATCTATTCCTTCATAACTTTATATGTTTCTATAAGATCCCTCCACATTCTTCTAAATTCCAATGAATATAATCCCAGTCTACTCAGTCTCTCCTCACAAGCCAACCCCCTCAACTTCAGAATCAACCGAGTGAACCTCCTCTGCACCTCCTGCAATGCTGGTACATCCTTTCTCAAGTAAGGAGATCAAAACTGCGCACAATACTTCAGGTGTGGCCTCACCAGCACCCTGTACAGCTGCAATGTAACCTCCCTGCTTTTAAACTCAATCCCTTAAAAACAAAATTCCATTTACCTTCTGAATTACATGTTGCACCTACAGACCAATCTTCTGTGATTCATGCACAAGGACACCCATGCTGCAACTTTTTACCATTCAAATAAACATCCTTTGGTTATTCCTACCAAAATGGATGACTTCATATTTATTAACATTGTGCTCCATCTGCCAGACCTTCGCCCACTCACTTTAACTATCTATGACCCTCTGCATTCTTTTTGCTCTGCCACTCATCCTGGTGTCATCTGCAAACTTTGACACATTACACATGGTTCCCCCACTCCAAACCACCTATCTAAATTGTGAATGAGTGCAGTACCAACACTGATCCCTGAGGCACACCACGAGTCACTGATTGCCAATCCAAATAGCATTCATTTATCCCCACTTTTTGCTTTCTGTTAGTTATTGAATCCTCTATCCATGCTAATACATTCACAACTGTAATACAGGAAATGCAGCCAGTTTGTACACAACACAAAATCACAAACAGAAACATAATCAGATAATCTGTTTTGGTGATGTTAGTTGAAGGATAAAAATTGTCCAGGACATCAGGCTCCTGCACTTCCTGGAATGGTACGATGATAGTACATCACTCATTGAATATGCAGACTTGTCATGTGGCATTTCCGAAGTATTATCCCCCTGATACTGCAGCATTTTCACAGTGAGAGTTCACTCTGAATTCTTATATGAATTTAATTCCTGTTTAAACAATGGGAGAAGGATTACAGAATTTTAGGAATTGCCCTGCTACTAGTAATGTGTCTTTGAAGACTTCAATACTCCATCTGAAAATATATTAATGTTGACTAAAAATACTGTTCATTTTGATATTCTTGTATCTGGTCGAAATGTGTTCTCCACACTACTTTGTGGAAAACAATCTAAATGACTCTGACTATAATGACGTCAGTGACAGCCATAGTTTGGGTTTCCTTTATTTCTTCAACATATCAAACTTCTGTTCTTGTGCCTACATGAAGACAGACAGGACTGGCTATATAAGTATAAAAATCTGGAATTAAGTCTCTACCGGTGACCACAAATCTGTTGTCAATGGTTAGAATACTCACCTGGTTCACTAGTGTTCTTCAGAGAAAAAAAACTGTCATCCTTACTTGGTCTGGCCAACATGTGATTCCAGACCCACAACAATGTGAGTGATTCTTAATTTCCCTCTTGCCAATGAAGAATGGACAATAAATGCTGGTCTAGCCAGCGACACCCTCTATCCTGTAACTGAATAATAAACAGAAACTCAATGTGCCATGACTTCAACCAATGTTGGGAAAGCCAGTGGTGGCAAGGGGGAAATGGAAATAGGTGAAAGGATAATGATAAGGGGCCAGCGTGTGCCACATGCAGCCCAATCTTGTGGTACTCATCAAGGTACGAAGCAGCACTCATGAATGAATATGCCAGACCTCTCTGCCTGCCTGGGGCGGGCAGCACTGAAATTGAATAGCAACTCAAGGAGCCATAGAAAAGTGCGCACATACAATCTCGTCAAACAACTGGCACGATTGTCTGAGTTGTGAGGTTCTCTGAATGGTCATGGGTTGCAGATTTCCCCCCAACATAGACACACGCACAAATGCACAACACATACACACAATCCCTCACACTTCACACAGCATTTCCTCTCACCAGGCAGGTTGATTAATGACAGACAACACAGCAAGCGACACCTTGGAAGACAGAAATCTTGAAGCCTCACAGCAGGAAGGAAATATCCACAGATTTGCAGTGAACATCACATTAATTTTTTGCACTTGGCCAACAGTAAGAAGGTGTAAGTTGAACTTCTCCCGCTGCTGTCCAATCTTTGGAGTTAACCCTACTAAGTTCCCTCTACATTTCAGATTATGTGTATTGCCCTTTAAATTCGCTCAACCTCCGTGAAAGAGAGACTCACTTTGACCTTTTCAAATAATTTTCTGTAGATATTTAGTCAGTGCTAAAGATTTGTCACGTGAGCTTGCTTTAAAAAGAATGAACTTGAATAAAAGGAAAGATATTTGCTTCCATTATACAGGTATTAGCGATGCCATACTTTGAAGACTGTGATCAGTTTTGGTCTCATTTAAGTAAATAGGTTGGAGACGGTTCAGAGAAGGTTTATTAGATTGGTACCTGCAATGAGGGGCTTGTCTTATGGGGAAAGGTTAAACAGACTGGGCCTATTTTTATTGGCGTTCAGAAGAGTGACGGGCAATAAATGAGTGTATAACGTCCTGAATGGTCTAGACAAGATGGATGTGGAAAGAATACTTCCTCTTGTAGGTGAGTCCAGAACTGGGAGACATTGTTTCAAAATTAGGTGTTGTCCTTTGAGGGTGGAAACAAGATCGGCCTGCTTCTGCATCATAACAATTCCGTGATTCCGTGATTTGAGAGCAGAAATGTAATTGCTGTCTCTCAGAGGGCTATGGGGCATTAACAATTTTTAAGACAGAGCTGGATAGATTCTTGTTCAGCAGAAAATCAAAGTTATTGAATTTTAAGAGTGTGGAATGCAAACCATAAACAGATCGTTCCTGATCTTATTTGCCAAAGGGGCAATGGTGAGCGGCTGAATGACTTAATTAGATTAGATTAGATTAGATTAGATTACTTACAGTGTGGAAACAGGCCCTTCAGCCCAACATGTCCACACTGACCCTTCGAAGGACAACCTACCCATACCCATTCCCCTACATTTACCCCTTGACCCAACATTAATTGTGCCCCATATTCATATGTTCATGGCCCAAAGGACTTTATAGTCAAGAAAGTACTGAAGAAAGTGCAATCTCTTTTTAAATAGCCAATTTTGCACAGCAGGCTTCCACAATTAGCATTCTGATGGTCATCAGTGGTTGTGATGTTGATCAAGGGATAAATACAGGGTAGAATATGAGAGGGAATTCCCCTGATCTCCTTAAAATTAGTACAATGGGACATTTGTATATCCACCTGAAAGGACAGAAGGAGGTTGGTTTATTTTCTGTTCTGAAACTCACCAGTGCTGACAGTGTGGCACTCCCTTAGTACTGACCCTCTGACAGTGCAGCACTCCCTCAGCACTGACCCTCCAACCAGTGAGGTGATGGCCTTGTGGTTTTATCACAAAGACTGTAAATTCAGAGATGTAGGTAATGCTCTGGTGACCCAAGTTCAAATCCCACCAAGGCAGATGGTGGAATTTGCATTCAATTTTTAAAAATCTGGAATTAAGAGTCTAATGATGACCTTGAATTCATTGCCGCCTGTTGTATAAACCATCTGGGCTCACTGATGTCCTTTATGGAAAGAAACCGCCATCCTCACCTTGTCTGAAGAAGGATAACACTCGAAACTTTGACTTCTCCACTCCTGATGCTTCCTGGCTTGCTGTGTTCTTCCACCTTCCTGCTTGTATACTTTGGATTCCAGCATCTGCAGGTTTTTTTTGTCTCTATTCCATATCTGGTCTGGCCTACAAGTGACTCCTGACCCACATCAATGTGGTTGACTCTTAACTGTCCTCTGGTGCATTAGGGATGCACAACAAATGCTGCCTAGCCAATGACACCCTCATCCCATGACTGAATAAAGAAAAAAATTGGGCCATCCCTCAATATTCACTCACTGGCACCATGACACTCTCAGTACTGACCCACCAACAATGTGGCACTGCCTTAGTAATCCTCTGACATTGTGGCACTTCCTTGGTGCTGCTTCTGCAATATGGTCACAACTCCTCACTAGTACACCCTGACAGAAAAGTGTTAGCAGTGCTGTTACTCCTCAGTACTCATCCTTCTAACAGCATAGAGCTCCCTTCTTATTGCATTTGGCACTTAAGCCTGGATTGTCTGCTCAAATCCAGAAGGCAAATCACTCTGACTCAGGCACAAGAGTACAAATGGACAACCAGGAACTCTTGTGGTGCAGTGGTAGCAGCCCTACCTCTGAACCAGTTAGGCCAGGTTGGAATCCCATCTACCCCAGAGGTATGTAATGACATCTCTGCATAGGTTAATTGAGTAAAAGAAAATCTCCTGATGAACGATCAGATTAATGAACCTTACTTAGACATGGTGGAAATTACCAAAATTTCAGCTTTGTTAAGAGCAACAATGTTACTACACCTTAAAAATTAAACATTTGCAATGATGACTGGAGCAGTTTCTCCTTTCAGAATTTGTCACTTTGTCTGGTAACAAATGTAAGTGGACATCTGTTACCAATTGGTCTTTCTCTGGCAGGGGAATTCAGTGAGAGTTTTGCCTGGACCATCACAAATCCATTACCTAGTCACCATCGTCACTTGCACCACATTGTACAGAGGGGAACGTTTGAGAAGATCACACATCACAACCACATTGTTTCCCTTCATTAACGGTTGTCACCCAGTGTCACAAACACCACCCAGAGCTGCCTGGTAGAATACTCAGCTCAGATGACTTGCTCAAAGATCGTAGCAATGTCTCTCTTTCATTTGCAGATCTCTACAAAACAGTCTGTTGTTTGTAGAATTTGATAATGCAATTTGCAAAATTGTCTGTGATCTTTCTCAGGCTCATGAAGCATTAAAGTTTATTTGACCTATGAGTTAGGAGAGAGGGTTTAAAATAGTGAGAACCTAAAATTACATTGCTACCAGCAGTGTTTACATATAATTACATAATTCATTGGCACTGAAGTATTTTTGGACTATCTGAGGTCATGAAAGGCATAATAGAAGTGCAATTCTCTTTTTGACTCAGATGTTTAAAGGCAGGGTTAATGATAATGTACAAAGAAGACCAAAAACAACACAGCAACAGAATCATCAGTGACTGTATCTGATCAGTGTCCACAGAAAGTCAGGATGAAATGGTGTCCTGTCAGGGTGTATTTGTGCTCCTCGAGATACAGCCATGGGGATCTGCAATTTCTGATCCTTTACTGGGAGAAAGGTACAAGTGCAGGCCTCAGAAGCAGCTTCATAATTGAGACAGTGCAATTAAGGCCTGCACAAAATCAAGACCATCTCAAGATCTCCAAATGATATCGATAACATGAACGTATGATCCTGTTTTAAAGGCTGTGGAATTGCAAGTTCTTGGGGCACTCACAAACTTCCAGCAGAGAGATTAACAACATGAAACTCAATATCCATCCCCACACTTTTAGCACAGTACTCTGATTTGAAGGTGACAGAAGTGTGTTCAATCCTGGAAAATAGGCATTAAGCCTCCATGCTTCAGTTAGGAGTCCCACTGAGACTTGAGGGAATGAGCAGAAGTTCTTTATTATTTCCAGCCTCTCATGCTTCCTTTCTTGAGTTGTCAACTCTCTAGAATTGCTCTGGAATTTTGAGGCATTGAAGATGAGTCTTTAAGGCTCCATCAAGAGTAACATCTGGGGTCAAAGATCTTTGGGGGATTTAATTCATTCAGAAACAATATGTTTGTTCATCACTTGTAAAAATTTTGCAGATGGTGTAGCGTAAGGCAGTTCTTCAGGGTCGGGTGTCAGAGGTGAGAGGTTATGTGATAAAACCACTGGGAATATGATCAGAGTTAGCACAAATCTGCTCAGTTTGAACAATATGCCGATATACTTTGTACAAACTGTCCAAGAAATATATTTTTAAAATTGTCCAAAAGAAATAAATTATTTATTTTTACCTTGAAGTACTGAGTCCTGTAGTACAACAGTATGTGAATTCTATACCTTGCCTCTCTTGCTAGAATTCCTGTTTAAGTCTCAGCTCCTAAGCTTGACCTACATTATATATACTGGAGCTGCAAGGAAATGCTGTTCTCATCATCCTGAGCAGCTGGGACTTGTCGGCCTTTGTTTTTCTGTAAGCGTATTCCGCAGTCTCCCGTGGCACTCTCTCATTGCTAGGTTTTTCTGCCAACTCAGATCTATTCCCCCCTCATCCAACACATCCGCCTCATTCTCCCCCACCCCCCCGACTCCAGCCCTCTCTCAACACTCTGACCTTGCTGGGCTGCAAACACATCCATCTCTGCATCTGTGTCAAGCCCGCACTGCGAGATTAATTGCTGCAATCACCCCTAATCCATCACACTTCCCCGAGATTGTTTTGACATCCGGTTAATTTTCGTCTGATGATTTATCAAATTCTTATTACTGCGTTCTGAAGGGCCCCATTTATTCCGTTGATTCATGATAATGCTAGGATGGCAACGCAGCCTGAATGCTAATAAGACACCAACCTCCCTCTCCCCTCTGTCACCACCCTCACTGAAATTCTGCCATGGGTTTAAAAGAAAATAAATATTTCAGGACAAGTACTGCAACTTTATCTTGATTGAATTTTTTTTTTAAAAAACAAGAGAGAATTCCTTTGCATTTTCTTCCCCTTCCCCTAAATGTGTCACCTTCATAATGTTGATGTACACTCAGCCAGAAGGAGAGCTGGAGAGATTTAAGGAGGAACTTGCAGAATTTTGGACCTGGGCAGCTGAAATCACAGTGGTGGAATGATGGAAATCGGGCATCTGCATGAAACCAGAATTGGAGGAGACTGCAGCAA
This sequence comes from Chiloscyllium plagiosum, assembly GCF_004010195.1. Taxonomy (NCBI): domain Eukaryota; kingdom Metazoa; phylum Chordata; class Chondrichthyes; order Orectolobiformes; family Hemiscylliidae; genus Chiloscyllium; species Chiloscyllium plagiosum. The sequence goes on from NC_057751.1 coordinate 843,293, forward strand.
TGTGGAGGAGAAACAGATCCATCAAATACACAAGATAGAGATGCAGGAAGAGAAGCCCTTCCAGCTGGTTTTCTGTGAAATCTGGGTGGTCAAAATGAAACCAAATCAAGTCAATGAAGTGACAAGATAAGGAGTGGATTGGAATGCATCCAATGCATGCATCAGAGGAGGAGAGTGTTATCAACTTGTCTGCAGAGAAGTTAAGAAAACTGAGGAAAGACAGCTTATCCTGATCGTCATAAGGTTCATGATTTTGATGCAATCATGTCTTCATATTGTGGAAGTGAAGGGTTGGGGAGGTGGAGGAAGGTGATTCATCTTACAAACAAACGGTCTTTATTTTTAATTCTCCGTGTGCTCCTGGAAGCTCAACTACCTCTTGCCTTGCTCTAATTCAATATGAAAACTCTTATCGTTTAATTTCACCCAAAACAGGAAAGGGTACCCTCAGAGTTCAACCTGGCCTGACCCAAATAAATCAAAGCTGGCCTACAAAGTTCAAAACTGCCAAGCTCCAGTGACAAACAGTCTGAAGAGTCCATCCAAGAGCAGATGATGAGATGGGCAGGAATCCAGGGACTCCTGGGGTGTTACCTGATGTTTCATTTGCTTGATTCGACACATTTTTCAAACTGGAGACTTAATTTTGCACTTCCACCAATTCAGTTACAGGCATTTTTCACCTTGAGAACTCAAAACTATTCAGTCAAATGTGCTGGCTTCAGAGAGAAATCGCAGGGCCATTTAAATTGAAGCAGTTGGTGGTTTGGAGGGATGGATTTTGATGGTAGTTGTGGTCCCTGAGAGGTAGGCTTTGAAGGGAGAGTTAAGAAAGGGCGTCAGTAGGGATTTAGGGTACGAGAGAGATTTTCTTTGATAGCCATTTCTCATTTTTGACATTGTAATATCTAGGAATAGCTGAAATGTAATTGAATTCATTACTCTAATTGATACTGGTCATTAAACATTTTGACAAAATTGCAGTCACCGGGGTTCGATTAGATTACTGAGTGTCATGTATTGCTGCCTCAGTCTAAAATTATATCGTTCAAAAGAAAAATGACCCGTGAAACACAACTGATCAGCACATCGAGAAAGTAAGAGTTAACCTTGATGGAGACTGATGAGAACCCAAACTCCTCTATCCCTGGGGAAAGAGTTTACTGAGCCATGAATGCAGACTTTAATTTTTGTTGTTTTGTTCTGAGTTGAGGAGTGATGAATTCTAACCTACTGGAGATCATTTGAAAGACACATAATTTTATCAGCACTCTGCCACTTAAAATTTCTGAAATGTTTGTTGACCTCCCATTGCATTGCATCAGGAACATCAGAGTGGAATACGTTGTACTCAATGGGGCCGAAGAACAAGTTAGTGAAGGGTGCACTGATTGGTGAAAAGGTGCAGCTCTGGTTGAACTGAGCCAGTGAATAAAGGTAGAGTAACGATAGTTTTATCAGACAATAGAGCTGGTCTCTCATTACAGTGTTTAGCTGAAGGGTCACCACACCTCAGGTAAGAGGACAGATTGAGAAGGGAAGTCCTTCATAGCAACCTCAGATAAAAGGGGAATTGAACCACTTGTGTTCACCTCAATCTGCATTGCAAACCAGCAATCAGCCAGTTGAGTTAACCAGCCACCATTGAGTAAGACCCAAAGGAGTGACTGACAGATTGTCTGGGTTTTAATATGTCAGCTCACATTTGACAAGCATAAAACAACATAAGGAGACAGAGTTACCAAGATCAGACATCATCATGTTTTATTTGTGTATCATGGCCTTCGGTTTAATGGAGGGTTGATAATGATGGAGGATATTGACAGATTTGTCCAATTCTGTTTCAGTATAAGTTCAAATGCTCCACATGTCACCACAAACAGAAGATATTACAACATGACTGCAGAAGCCAACAAATAAGTTAGAGAGAAATGAGAAGGAGCCCCTGAAAGCTAAAAAAAACCCTCAAAAAATAAAAGAGGGATGGTACAAATAAGAAGGTGCTTTCAGCATCGCTCCCTTTCCCCAACCGAGACAGACAAACATCTATATTTCAAACAGCCTGAGCCACAAAACAATCATCAGTACAGGTTAGGTTTCCATTCCCTTGAAGGGAGTATGTGAAAAGGTAATCTAATCAAGGCACTGTGGCTCAGTGGTTAGCACTGCTGCCTCACAGTGCCAGGGACCCGGATTTAATTCCGGCCTCGGGCGACTGTCTGTGTGGAGTTTGCACATTCTCCCCGTGCTTTCGTGGATTTCCTCTGGGTGTTCCCACAGTCCAAAGACACGCTTGTTAGGTAGATTGGTCATGCTAAATTGCCTGTAGTGTCTAGGGATGTGCAGGCTAGGTGGATTAGCCATGGGAAATGCAGGATTATGGGAAGAGGGTGGGATGTTCTTTGGAGGATCCGTCTGGACTCGATGGGCCAAATGGCCTGCTTCCACACTGTAAGGATTCTTTGATTGAAGAGTAAGTTAAGTGAGTTAATGGGGTGGATCGAGAGAAACTATTTGCTCTGGTGTGCAGTCCAGAACAAGAGACGATAGAATTCAAATTCTAGCTAAGATGGGCAGGAGTGATTTTAGGAGCTGTTTCTATGAACAAAACCAAATAAAAATCTGCAACTCTCACTCCAAAAAGCTGATGGGAGGGGCCAGCATTCAAATTTTCAAGATTGAGATTGAAAAGATTTTTGTTGACAAGGAGATTAAGGATAATGGAACCAATGTGGGTTGATGGAGTTCAAACATTAATCTTGATCTAAATGAATGGCAGAAGAGGTTGGACAGGATGAATGGCTTCCTCCTGTTCCAGTGGAATTCAGTGATCTTTGAGTCTCACAGGGCAAAATTGATAGGAGTCAATTCGACACACCGTTGTTTGGTATATAACTAGTTATATTACACCCTGAGGCAGTGACTTTCAATCAGCTCTGCTGTCACGATGAACTGTAACGATTGCTGTTTCCCAATGTGTGACAGGCCCAAGTTACACCGGCATAAGCAGCCAGAAATCCAGTAAGTGGACATATAAATAATAAAATAATCATTGGTTTAGGAAGATATAGGCAAAAGAATAGGAGGTGACTTTTCTACTCCCCTTCAGTTTGACCCAGGCCTCATCTCTGCAATATTCCAACCATCAGAAGACTGACTGAGGAGAAAACAGTTTATACATTTATATAGCACCTTACACACACTTCACAAGATCAATCACTCAACACCAGGTCAAAAAAGAAAGGAGACACATGAAGACACATCACCAAAAGTTGAGGCAAAGAGACAAGTTTTAGGAAAGTATGAAAAATAAAAAAATCCTGAGAGGGAGAGAGGAAGGAATTCCAGAGCTGTTGGCACAGAATGTCTTAAATCTGGGGTGAACATAAGATTGGAATTGGAGGAAATCAGAGACTTGGGGCTTTTCATGGCTGGAGGAGATCATACAAACAGGGTCAAGAAAAATGATAGATCTGAAAACAGGGATGAATACTTTTAATTTTGTGCTGCTGTTGGACAGGGCAAGGGACCAATGGAAGTCAATGAACACTGAAAGCAAAGGGCCTTTGCTGCTTGTTTCCAGCTCACACAAAATTTAGGATGAGCTCATTGATTCCACTAAAGTGAGAACAGTGTCAGAGCTAGAAAGAGCTCTGGATAATACCGGCAACTAAACATATGAAATTTTGGATCCGTAATTCAGGCCGTGGAATTGTGTGATCGGACCTCCTTGCTGAGCTGACCCTGGACAGGACAGGGATTGGGAAAGGATGAAAGGGCAGAGGTAGGAAGGATGGGCTTTGGTGGGAAGAACACTGTTCGAGAGCAATGGATATCAATGGCATGCCTATGCAATGGGAAAGATGGCATTGATGGTAAAGATTAAACTGAACATGGACCGAGGAGAAGACCAATCACTGCAAAATGTTACTGATTACAGAAAATTTTAACTCCCTGCAAACACCTCTCTGAAATTCTGAAGTCCATCCTTGGAAGTGCTCCTCAAAACCCAGCTCATCACTTCAGAATCTTGGGGGAAGGGTGGGAGGCAGACAGTTACAAAGGAACAACTTTGATCACTGACACAATTCAAGTGGGGGGGTGGGGCGGGTGGGGTGGAGTCGAAGGTCAATACACCCGGAAGACACTGCCACTCACCGACCTCAAAGTTCCATGCACAGGGAAACAATATTGAGGGAACAAAGGTGGTGGCATAGTGGAAACATCACTGGGTAAGAATTATAAAACGCCAGGCTATTGTTCTGGGAGCATTGGTTCAAATCCCACCGTTGGATTGAACATAATATATAGAAAGAAACTGGATTTAGAAAATATGGCGATTTTGTAACTGCTGTCTGTAGTTGTAAAAAGCCATCTGGTTCACCGATGTCCTTGAGGGAAGGAAATGTGCAATCCTTACCCGATGTGGCCTATATGTGACTCCAGGCCCTCAGCAATATGACTAATTCTCATGTGCCCTGAGGACTATTAGAAATGGCAAAAAAAATTGACCTAGCAAATGATGTTATCACCCCATGAAATGATATAAAAACCAAAATCATTAAATGGCAGGTGTGGCTCACACTCCTTCTCTGAACCAGGAGACTGTTGTTTCAAATTGCACACCAGAGATTTAAACACAAAATCTGAAATGTCAATTATACTGTTGAAGTGAAAGTATAGTGCACGGTCAAAACTGCCATCATTCAGATGAGGCACCAAATTGTCAGATGCACACTAATGATATGCAAGCACTATTTTGGAGAAGAACAGCAGAGTGGTAGATGGTGCTGGGACCAATGTTGATCCCTCAAGCAACATAAGATTAGATTAGATTACATTACAGTGTGGAAACAGGCCCTTCAGCCCAACAAGTCCACACCGACCCGCCGAAGTGCAACCCACCCATACCCCTACATTTACCCCTTACCTAACACTATGGGCAATTTAGCATGGCCAATTCACCTACCTGCACATCTTTGGACTGTGGGAGGAAACCGGAGCACCCGGAGGAAACCCACGCAGACACGGGGAGAATGTGCAAACTCCACACAGTCAGTCGCCTGAGGCGGGAATTGAACCCGGGTCTCTGGCGCTGTGAGGCAGCAGTGCTAACCACTGTGCCACCATGCCGCCCACAAATAACTGTCACAGATTATCAACGAAACTATTTGTGGGGTCTTGCTTTGTACAAACCGGTTGTTATGTTTTTTCCTTTACTTCAAAATAACTATACATGTTGTGAAAGGGGCAAGAGAAATATGCTTTATTTTTCTTTAAATTCTGATTATGAGCAAATGAGAAAGATCACTTACAAATTACTTGATTTCAAGTCCGGCCCAAGTCACTGATGTGAATGTCCCATTCTGTCAAAATCTTTTCTGCTCAATTATGTCTGATCTATATAAAAAAGATTAAATTCAAAGGAATTGATTGCTTGCTATCTCAATACACAAATTGAACTGAGACAAGTAGTGACTAAAATTCACTAATTGATGATGGCTGTGGTGCTCTGAGTTTCTCGCTGATTGGATTTGTTTCCTCTGATTTCAAATGGAGAAGTCAGGAGGAGGAGGCAACATTTAATTAGACCAGCAGGTCTGATTTATGAAGGAGCCTTGTCATATCAAAAGGTCATAAGTATAGTTGAGTGAGCAAAACATCCATCAAAACGTGATGTGGGCACATTTATGGAATGCACCAAAAGGGGCGTGGTGTTCTGCTTACCCTTTTCTGTTTGACCACGCTGCCCACATCAATTCAAGTTGTCTTATTTAGGAAAGTCTTGCATACGGTTGATCAAGGAGAAGGTTGGGTTCTCCTCATGGTTTCAGTCAGCCTCATTAGTGTCAGGTCATTCGTGTCCACTCAGTTGTTGCCAATACCCATTGTTGTGGTGAGGAGGGACCAGGTTGGATCACTCATGGTCCGTGAAGGGAAGGTGATGTTCTCAGAGACAGGAGCATCATCAGGGGGAAGATGGCAGCTCACCATCTGCACACACCACCTTCACCTCCTGCTTTCTCCAAACCCACCCCCGCACCAAGTGAGAACTGTGCCGTTTTGTTCTGTGTTTTATTCTGCTGCCGCCGTGTCCTCACCGGGCCAGGCCGGGCTGGGCCGTGACTGTGGAGCCGGGGCCGAGGACCGCCACCAGCCTGAGCTCACAGGCCCGTCACCCATAGCAACCGGCTCAAGGCGGGAAAACGGCCTCGAGAGGGAGAGAGGGAGGAACTGAGGGAGAGAGAGCGAGGGGCAAGGGAGAGATGGAGAGAGGAAGGGAGAGAGAAAGAGAGAGAGAGAGAGAGACTGAGGGAGGGAGGTGGAAGGAATAGTGAAGGAAAGAGAAGGGGGGGGGGGGGGGTGAGGTGGGGCTGGTATTTGCCAGGAATTCTAAGCTCATCGCATGTAGTTCCATCCTAGAGCAAAATGTAAACAAAAGGAAAGCCCCTCAGTGCAGTGCTAAGTCAAGGCTTTTTCCTCAGTGAACCCCCTTCCCCACTCTCACACCCACCCACATACACAAAGGTTGTGCTGGGGACCACAATGCTTCAATCCAATGCTTCTCTGTGCAGAGCTGAGGAATCCCCAGCTGGAAGAATTTCAATGGCCTCGATAGAGCTGTCAAGGTAAGGTTCCTGCATGAGACCTTCAAATCTGGACTTATCCCCGACCCACGTCCGGTTCCTACCTCAGACCTTTGCTGCCAATTCACTCTGCTTCCTTTTCCTAATCCAGTCGTAATCAGGCTAGCATTGCTGGTGCTAATCGTGAGGGAGGGCTGCACTGTCTGCAGGGCAACCTTCTCGATGAGACATTACACTGAGGCCATCCTCATCTGAATAAGATCTGTAATCATCACTGGAATAGGTTCAGAGGAATTTTGCCACTTCACCAATTGACTCTCGATCAGTGTCACAAATGCAGGATATTTGGACTGCACTTCGTAAAGTATCTGGTTGTGAAGTGCTTCGGGACTTTCAGAGTTTACAAAAAGAAAATGTAAATCTACCATCTTCTTAGCAAATTGCAATTTTTGTTACTTTAGAACAGAACATGCTGGAAATATTCAGTCAGTCTGATACCAGGGGTTTGTATGAGAACCCCTCTTTCCTCATTCCTGAAGAAGGGCTTATGCCCGAAACGTCGATTCTCCTGTTCCTTGGATGCTGCCTGACCTGCTGCGCTTTTCCAGCAACACATTTTCAGCTCTGATCTCCAGCATCTGCAGCCCTCATTTTCTCCTGTTCGTATGAGAAGTCACAGACCAAGAATGTAAACTCCCTCCTTTGGACCACAAGCATTTTCAGGGTTTCTTTCAGAGGTCCAGAAGCCACAACCTCTCCCCTTCCTATCTCTGTCATCTCCTCTACCAACAAGTTTGTGAGATATCTGCATTTCTCTGCTTTTGATGTCCTGCATCTTCGACATTAATCACTGTATCAGCAGCAGCCATGTCTTCATTCGTTACTCACAGAGAAGCAATGGACTAGTGATACTATTAGAACACAGAACTGTAATAGAAAAAACCATTAACGCAGATCAAAATGTGGAGACTGTTTCACGTGCAAGAGGAGGTCACGTGGAGACTGTTTCGCGGGCAGAAGGAGGTCACATGGGGTTAGACATCCGGGAACGCGAGAAGGCAGAGAATGGAGTCAGATCAACAGCCAATCAGAAGACAATCCCACCTCAGTGATTGCATGACGTTCTGTACTACATAAAAGACTGGAGTCACAGAGGGAACGGTCTTGGCAGAAAGTGGATAGGGGTGGGGAGGTGCGGTCCATTTGGAGGTGACGGAAATGTCGGCGGATGAAGTGATTTATGCAGAGGTTGGTGGGGTGGAAGGTGAGGACAGGGGGGTTCTGTCCTTGGTGCGGTTGGAGGGGTGGGGTTCGAGGGCGAAGGTGCGGGACGTGGATGAGATGTGTTGGAGGGCATCAGCTGCATGGGAGGGGATGTTGCGGTAGGTGTAATCCAGGTAGATGTAGGAGTCGTTGGATTTGTAAAAAATGTCAGTGTTGATGGAGATGGAGGGAGGTGTCAGAGATGGTCCAGGTGAATTTAAGGTCGGGGTGGAATGTGTTAGTGAAGTTGATGCTCCCACGAGGATGTTGAACACTTCATCAACTTCACCAACACATTCCACCTTAAGTCCACATGGACCTGGATTACACATCCTCCCACCCTACCTCCTGCAAAAATGCTAACCCACTGTATTCCCAATTCCTCCACCTCCACCACATCTGTTCCCAGGAGGACCAGTTCTACCACAGAACATACCAGATGGCCTCCTCTTTGAAGACCACAACTTCCCCTCCCATGCAGTTGATGATGCCCTTCAACGTATTGCATCCACGTCCCGCACATCTGCCCTCGAACTCCCCCTCCAACTGCACCAAGGACAGAACCCCCACCCCCCTGTCCTCCCCTTCCACTCCACCAACCTCCGCACAAATCGCTTCATCCACTGACATTTCTGCCACCTCCAAATGGACCGCCCTACCAGGGATAGATTTCCCTCCCCACCCCATCCGCTTTCCACAAAGACTGTTCCCTCTGCGACTACCTGGTCAAGTCCACACCCCCCAATAACCCACCTTCCCCTTCCGTCACCTTCCCCTGCCACCGCAGGAATTGCAAAACCTGGGCCCACACCTCCTCCCTCACCTCCGTCCAAGGCCCCAAAGGAGCCTTCCACATCCAAAACTTCACCTGCACATCAACAAATGTCATTTATTGAATCCGCTGCTCCTGATGTGGACTCCTCGACATTGGGGACACTGGATGCCTTCTTGCAGAGCGCTTCAGAGAACGTCTCCAGGACACCCGCACCAATCAACCCCACCACTCCTTGGACGAATATTTCAACTCCCCCTCCCACTCTGCAGAGAACATGCATGTCCTGGGCCTCCGCTACTGCCGCTCCCTCACCACCTGACGCCTGGAGGAAGAACGCCTCATCTTCTCCCTCAGAACCCTTCAACCCCAGGGCATCAATGTGGACTTCACCAGTTTCCTCATTTCTTGTCCCACCTGACCCCAGTTCCAAACTCCCAGCTCTGTACCGTCATCATGACCTGTAACCACCTGTCAATCTTCCTTCCCACCTATCTGCTCCACCTTCCTTTCTGAACTATCACCTTTACCCTGCCTCCATCCACCTATTACCTTCCCTCTAGCTCCACCCCCCTCCCATTTATCTCTCCACCTCAGAGGCTCCCAGCCTCATTCCTGATGAAGGGCTTTTGCCCGAAACGTCAATTTTCCTGCTCCTCGGATTCTGCCTGACCAGCTATGCTTTTCCAGCACCACTCTGATCTTGACTCTAATCTCCAATCTGCCAAGTTGGACTGAAGCATCTATTTGTCTGCTGTATAACTCTGTGACTCTCAGGACCCCTGTCATCAATGATGGAACAACCAAGGAAGCTAGTTCAAAAGATACGGTTGAAGCATTTGTAAAAGTCTTCAGCCAGAAGTGTCGAGTGGATGATCTATCTCAGTTTCTTTCAGTGGTCCGCAGTATCTCAGATGCCAGTCTTCAGCCAATGCGATTCCAGTTGGAGACAATGGGCTGTGACAACGTTCCTGGAACAGGACTGAAGACTTGTGATTTGGAGCCCAGTCAGACCTAAGTGTGACTCTTGTCCCACAATAATCTGGTTGACACTTAAAATCACTGAGTAATGAGGGATGGGCAATAAATGCTGATCCAGCCAGCAATACCTATATCCTGTGAATGATTTTTTCAAAAATATCGAACAGCCTTAATCGTAACGAGATGTGGGATGATCAGGTTTTATTTTAACCTGCCACTTTTAACATGTAAGGCCTGGAGTACAGTTTGGGAAGGGCAATCTGTTTTTAAAAATCCTGTCAATGTTTGACCAGTTCCAGCGCCACGCATTTCCTGCTGGGCCTGTTTGAGTGAGCCACATTTCACTGTTGGGCCTGTTACAGCTCCTCAGTCTGAGAGAGGTTCAACCTTGCACAGTCTTGGTTTGTAGCAGTGCAGCAGCACCTGATAAGCTTGGATAATTGTTTCCTTTTTGACAGGGTGAAATGAAGAGATGGCTAACTGAGGTGATGTTACCATTAATCACAGGATCGGACAGGCAGAGGAGACAAGATAGCGACTTTATTAAGGATTATGTATCATGTCATTAGGTTGCAAAAGGGTCACCTTCAGTGACACCTGCCCCATGATGCATTGCCACCTTCCTTCCAACAAAATTAACTCGGGAAGCATAACTGATTCAGTCTCTGTTTCATTCAGCCCTGAGCTGCAGTGACTGCAGGGAAAACTGATATGGCAGTAATTCCTGTCTTTTAGTCATTTGATTGTCCTCTTACTCTTACTACAGCTGAATTACATATATATATACATACATTGAAAGATATGCTTTTTCTGTTCTTTCAAAAACCCTCTGGTGATTGGACTGGAGGGCTTGTCTTACAAAGAGAGGTTGATTAAGCTTGGACTTTCCTCTCTGGAGAGAAGGAGGAAGAGAGATGACCTAATCGAGGTGTACAAGGTCATGAGAGGCATGGATAGAGTCAAGAGCCAGAGACTTTTCCCCAGAGCAGGATTGACTGCAACGAGGGGTTATAGTTTTAAAGTGGTAAAAACAATGACTGCAGATGCTGGAAACCAGATTCTGGATCAGTGGTGCTGGAAGAGCACAGCAATTCAGGCAGCATCCGAGGAGCAGCAAAATCGACGTTCAGGTTCCTGATGAAGGGCTTTTGCCCGAAACGTCGATTTTGCTGCTCGTCAGATGCTGCCTGAATTGCTGTGCTCTTCCAGCACCACTGATCCAGAATATAGTTTTAAATTGTCAGGAGGAAGATATAGAGGAGACGTCAGAGGTAGGTTCTTTATGCAGAGAATTGTGAACGCATGAAAAGCGTTGCCAGTGGTGATGTTGGAAGCAGAGTCATTGGGGACATTTAAGCGACTGCTGGACATGCACATGGAGAAGGTGATTAGGTTATTTTATTTTAGATTAGGATTAATCCTCAGCACAACATTGTGGGCCGAAGGGTCTGTTCCGTGTTGTACTTTTCTATGTTCGCTGTTCTAAACCAAAACAAGGGGTAAAAGCTTGGAGTGAGGCTGTACAGGAGGTGGAGTGAAACCAGGAATCACCACTTCACACAAAGAGGAGTGGAAATCGGAAACTCGGCCTCTCGAAATACTGTTCTGGTTGAAAGCCTCATTCCAACATTGAAATCAGAGATGTGTTGATTTTTATTGTGTAAGTACAATAATACTTACAGAACTAATGTAGAGTTAAGTTACAGATCAGCCTCAGTTGAACGGTGTAACAAGCTAGAGTGGATGAACACCCTCCACAAGTTCCTGTGAAACAGACTCAAGACCAGAAGACCATAAGTAATAGCAGTGGAAGTAATGTCATTCAGCCCATTGCTTCCACTTCGCCATTCAATCATGGTTGATGGGCATTTCAGCAGCACTTACCCGCACTCTCCCCATATCCCGTAATTCCTTGCGAGATTAAGAATTTATCAATCTCTGCCTTGAAGACATTTAATGCCCTTGGCCTCCACTACGATTAGTGGCAGTGATTTCCACAGGCCCACCACTCTCTGGCTGAAGAAATGTCTCCTCATTTCCGTTCTATATTGACCCCCTCTAATTCTAATTCTAATTTGTATATTAAGCCTACCATTCCAGGGATCATCAGTGTGAATCTCCGCTGGACACGCTCCAGTACCAGTATGTCCTTCCTGAGGTGTGGGGCCCAAAACTGGACACGGTATTCTAAATGGAGAGATTAGATTAGATTACTTACAGTGTGGAAACAGGCCCTTCGGCCCAACAAGTCCACACCGACGCGCAACACCCCAGACCCATTCCCCTACATTTACCCCTTCACCTAACACTACGGACAATTTAGCATGGCCAATTCACCTGACCTGCACATTGTTGGACTGTGGGAGGAAACCGGAGCACCCGGAGGAAACCCACGCAGACACGGGGAGAATGTGTAAACTCCACACAGTCAGTCGCTTGAGGCGGGAATTGAACCCAGGTCTCTGGTGCTGTGAGGCAGCAGTGCTAACCACTGTGCCACCGTGCCACCAACAAAACTGAACCAAAGTTTTATAAAGTCTCAATAGCACATCACTGCTTTTACATTCCAGCCCTCTTGAAAGACATTGAATGGCCTCCTCCTGTTTCTAAGTAAAAGGCTCATGGGACTGATTTGCCTCTTCCTTACCTGATGATTTTCCTTGCTGTATGACTTTCAAGAGGCTGAATGAGTTTCGTTTTGGACCTGCATCAGAGGCTGGGGGGGTGACCTTTTAGAGGTTTAAAAAATCATGAGAGGCATGGATAGGGTGAATAGACAAGGTCTTTTCCCTGGGGTAGGGACGTCCAAAACTAGAGGGTATAGGTTAAAAGTGAGAGGGGGGTAACTTTTTCACGCAGAGGGTGGTGCATGTATGGAGTGAGCTGCCACAGGAAGTGGTGAAGGCTGGTATAATTACAGCATCTAAAAGGCTTCTGGATGGGTACATGAATAGGAAGGGTTTAGAGGCATATAGGGCAAACGCTGGCAAATGGGACTAGATTTATTTGCGATATCTCGTCGGTATGGACGAGTTGGACCGAAGGGCCAGTTTCCATGCTGTCCATCTCTATGACTCTTCCAGGACGGAACAATTACTTAAAGTAAAAACTTTTAAGTCCTTAAAAGAATGAATATGTTTGAACTTCGATGTAACAATTTTGTGAGAGTACCTTCACTGAATGGACTACAAAGGTTTAAGATGGGGGACAACACAAATTTCTCGGTGGACAACGAGGGAGGACTTTTTTGGCCTTGATGTGCAGGTGCCAGTGTTGGACTGGGATGGACAAAGTTAAAAATCACACTACACCAGGGTATAGTCCAACAGGTTTATGTCCAAGTACAAGCTTTCGGAGTCCTGCTCCTTCATCAGGTATGCTTAAAATTGCATTTTAGGATTCTGGTAATTAATTAGGAGCAGAATAATGGGATTTCAAGAGTTGGTCATCGCTCTTTATTCATAGAATTACAGAGTCCCTACAGTGTGGAAACAGGCCATTTGACCCATCAAGTCCACACTGACCCTCCAAAGAGCATCCCAGCCAGACGCACCCACTCTACCCTATCCCTGTAACCATACATTTCCAATCCACATCCCCGAAGACCAGGGCTGAAAAATGTGTTGCTGGAAAAGCACAGCTAGTCAGGCAGCATCCAAGGAGCAGGAGAATCAACATTTCGGGCATAAGCCCTTCTTCAGGAATGAAGACTGTGTCTTCATCCCTGAAGACTGTAGACAATTTTGCACAGCCAATCCACCCTAAGCCCTTGGACAGTGGGGGGGAAGCCCTTGCAGACACAGGGAGAATATGCAAATTCCACACTGTCACCCAAGGCTGGAATTGAACCCAGGTTCCTGGCAATGTGAGGCCGCAATGCTAACCAATGAGACACCGTGCCACCCTGAGACTTTGGCTCCATATTAAAATTACTACATCCATAAATCAGATCTCCTTAACATGTAAACACGTCTCCAAATGTGTTCAAGGTTTGTGAAACGATAATGAGTTTTAACTACTGGAATACAATATTTAACATTCTATCAAGCATCTTTTTGTCCAAAGCATCTTTCAGGGCAGTTCTCCTGTGATTATTACATGGAAACGGCAAGACTAGATCTCTGAATTGAGCTTTGCTGACTTCAGACCAAGGCTAAAGGATCCAGGGATGATTTTATCCCAAAGTGTTTCGTCACCAACTCATTGTGATCAGCTCTTTATGCTTTGACCAAACACAATATCATGTAAGTGAGACAGCAAGAGATTTCTGGGAAAGCGAGCACTTATTACCTGTCCTGAGCTGTTCCTTGAGAAGGTTGTGGTTAGCTGCCTTTTGAACCTCTGCAATCTGCACAACAGAGGAACACTCAAAGTGGAGATTTTGATGTGAGCCTTACCGTAAGCAAATTTAAGTGCACGAGTAGGAAAGCTTTGCTTCAAATGTATGGAAGGTTGTTTATACTGTACCTGGAGTGCTGTGTGCACTTTTGGCTTCCTTACCTCAGAATGAGCAAACTGGGTGTGTATTCTCGAATCACACTCCTGACTTGTACCTTGTAGATTGTGGACCGGCTTTGGGAGCCACCACATGAGTTACTCATTGCGGTATTCCGAGTCCCCGACCTCTTTTAGCCAATGTATTTGTGAGTTTTGAGAAGATTTGTAGCTCGGGTGAGGTTCCGGATGTAGGTTTGCTTGCTGAACTGGAAGGTTCATTTTCAGGCATTACGTTACCATACTTGGTAAGATCATCAGTGAGCCTCCAAATGAAGCACTGAGGGTGTAGCCCACTTTCTGTTTTTATGTTTGGGTTTCCTTGGGTTGGTGATGTCATTTCCTATGGTGACGTCATTTCCTGTTCTTTTCTTGGGGGTGGTAAATAGGATCCAAATCAATGTGTTTGTTGATAGAGTTCCGGTTGGAATGCCATGGTTCTAGGAATTCTTGTGTGTGTCTCTGTTTAGCTTGTCCTAGGTTGGGTGTGTTGTCCCGGTCGAAGTGGTGTCCTTCCTCCTCAGTATATAAGGATGCTAGTGAGAGTGGGTCATGTCTTTTTGTGGCTAGTTGATGTTCATGCATCCTGATGACTTGGATCCCATATACCATCCCCTGAGAAAAAGAACAGGAAATGACATCACAGTAGGAAATGATGTCTCCACAAGAAATGACATCACCAACCCAAGCAAACCCAAACATATAAATAGAAAGTGGACTGCACCATCAGTGCTTCATCTGGAGGCTCACTGAAGTTGTTATCTAGCATGGTGATGAACTGTCTGAAAATGAAACCTCCAGCTCAACGAGCAAACCTGCATCCAGAGCCAATATATTTATATGGAGAGTCTCGTTGGGTTTGTGGTCAATGGTATCCCTCAGGATGTTGATAATGGGATCTTCAGTGATGGTTACACAGCTGTATGTCAAGGGAGAATGGTTAAATTATCAGTTATTGGAAATAGTCATTGCCTGGCATTTCTTTGGCACAAATGTTACTTGCCACTTGTAAGTCCAAGCCTGGATATTGTCCAGGTCTTGTTACATTCGAACATGAACTGCTTCAGTATCTGAGAAGTTGCAAATGGTGCTGAACTTTGTGCAATTGTGAATGGATCCCTCTTCTCACTTTATGATGGAAGGAAGGTCATTGTTGAAGCAGCTGAAGATGTTA